>NC_140177.1:97678580-97909394 GCF_963971535.1 Notolepis coatsorum
ATGTTACTTTATGTTTATATTAGATCTTTATATACACCGTGGAAAGGGGGAAACGTAATTTAATTTCTCTGTATGTCTTGCACATTATGAGAAGCGACAATAAAGCTGACTTTGACTTTGATAAATTGACTAGACGGTGCACCCTACCGACTGCTGCCAACTCAAGCAGCCAGAAAAACACAACACACTCATCATTTGCGATGCAAATTTACTATTACTATTGCTATTATTACCTCTTATGCCCGTACCTCCCCTCTCCCTTCCGCCATGCTATACCATGACACATGAATTTCCCCAAGGGGATTATTAAAGGAAGACAAGATTTTGTTTGCAATCAATCGGCAAGATGAACAGGAGTGAATTGACGGGTTTCATAAAGGCCAGAGTATTGAATTAGAAATATACAAATGATACTCTCAAGAGTCAAGTCAAGAGTCAAGAGTCACTTTATTGTCCCATCAGCTGGGAAATTTGTCTTGGGCTTACACCCACGACAGCCACATATACATACATACAGACATGACACAACACAACTGACTCCAAACAATACACAGTATAAAAGATACAGTAAAGTACCTGCACAGCAGGATGTCTGGCAACACCACATTAGAATAGTATACACAAATAATATAATATTATAATAGTATACACGATAATATAACAACCAAATATCCATTATTCGATAGTTGCCCTTTATCTGGCACCATTTAAAAGTTTAACTGAGATCGGAATAAAGGAGTTTTTAAACTTATTTAGTCTAGAGCGTGGAACTCTAAACCTCCTCCCAGAGGGCGGTAGCTCATACTCGGCATGTAAGACATGGGAGGGGTCCGAGACTATTCTATTGGCTTGCCTTAGAGTAGCCTGTTCAAAAATAGACTGCAGGGATGGGTGACCTTTCATCTTCCATGCAGTCTGCATCAGACGGACCAGTTTGGACTTTAATTGTACAGACAGGTTACCAAACCAAGCTGTAATACCATATCTGATGAGACTCTCTAATACAGATTGGTAGAAAAGTAACATACATTTTTTATCTACACCATGCACTCTAAGGCGATGTAGAAAGTGCAGTCGTTGTTGTAGTCTGCTACACAGGCTATCTACATGGGTGTTCCAGGTTAGTGTGTTATGGACAAAAATCCCAAGATATTTATATGAAGAGACCTGTGAGATGGACTGTGTGTGGATGACCACAGGCCTGTGGTCCCCAACACCTCTGGGGTCAAACACCATCTCCTCAGTCTTCTTAACATTTAATCACATTTAAAACATTTAAATATCACGATTTGATATATAGTCATACATAACAAAGGTGCCCAGATGTCTTTTTATCATCTTAATCAGATGGGATGGCATGGTTACTGAAGCTTCATATTGATGGTGGGTTAGGCTATTTAGCTTACCTTTCATTGGGAGGACATTACAGTAGTTCAATTATGTCCACCTTTGCCTGGCTCACCTCCCGATTTTCATTGTCAAAATATGTGCAAATATAATAAGCATTCTCCCTTTTCCACCATTCATTTTTTTTCTTCACTTTTTTGTTTATTATACTTTTTTGAGGACATAGAAATGATAAGTATATGTCTGCATATATACATTATTGTATTGTCATTGTCCACATAGAACAGATAACAACATTAAACAGAAGAAAATAAAAAATAAAAAAAAATAAAAAACAAGAAAAAATAAAACAGAGTTAAAAAGTAAATAATAATACAAACAAACACTGACTTGGTCGCCCGACAGTCGTCTCAAACGTATATACATAGTATATCAAATATATAGCACATGTTTAGGTACCCAAATAAATGTATATCCGGTATATCAAATAACTCACGTTGAATTAACGTTCACACAGATGAATACCAACAAGCAGCATACAAATTGTTATTCTGGAATAGTATGGAACTGTACATCATCCACAAGTACAAGGAATGAACCCCACGTTTTCTTGAACATAGAAGAAGAACCTCTCAGAGTGCATCTTATCTTTTCAAGTTTGATAAAGTATAGTATGTCTCTAATCCAGTGAAGGTGAGTGGGGGGAGCAGCGGACTTCTATTTAAACAGAATCAGCCGCCTGGCCAGTAGAGTGGTAAATGCCACAACGTGTGCTTTGTGCTTTGAAAGTGATAACATAGGTGGGGAGTATCCAAAAAGCGCTGTCAATACATTTGGTTCAAGATTTGTCTCAATACTTCCCGAGATGGTTTCAAAAATATTTGTCCAATACCTGTGCAATGAGGGGCATGTCCAAAACATGTGAGTATATGTGGCTGGGGCCGAATGACATCTATCACATATAGGATCGATATCTTCATACATTTTGGCTAATCTGACTTTCGTCAGGTGTACTCGATGAACAATTTTGCATTGTATCAGCCCGTGTCTTGCACAAATAGAAGAAGAATGAACAAGACGTAGAATGTCAACCCAAATGTCATCCGAGATCTCCTCCTCTAAATCCTCCTCCCATTTACTTTTAATATTGTGTATTGTGGTGGGACATAAGGAGAGAATGAGATTGTACATAGTCGATATCATGCCCTTGATGGAAGACATCGGGGTTAAAAAGGAGTCGATGGGTGTTACCTCTGGAAGGTTGGGAAATATAGGGTTAATGCTACAGACATAGCTACGAATCTGTAGATACCGAAAGAAATGTCGGCTATGGATTGAATATTTCTCTGATAATTGCTGAAAGGAGGCAAAAACATTATCTATATACAGGTCACCTAGTGTTTTAATACCAAGTGAGGCCCATAAGGAGAATGCTCCATCCATCAATGAGGGGTGAAATAAAGGGTTAGCTGCTATCGGGGCCAAGTGGGATAGAGTTTTAAACCCAAAGTGGCGTCTGAATTGATTCCAAATTCTGAATGTAGTTTTAACGATTATATTTTTGAAGTAGGGGGCCAATGGAGAACTAATGGGGGCATGTATAAGACCGGTTAGTGAAGCAGGTTTGACAGATGAGGCTTCGATGTCAACCCACATAGGGCACACCAGAGGTTTGTCTGACTGTAGCCATTGCTGTATGATTCTGATGACAGTATAAACGGAGAGACAGTAGCTTAGGAGGTAGATGGGAGTGCTCACCAGTGGCCCGTTTTTGGAAAGCTATAACAGCTAAACTCTCTGGCATCTTTAACACATTTACCGCCAGCAGCAGGGGGCGCTGATCCCCCTTCAGCACCAGGTCTTTATTCAATGGATATAGTTTTAGACTGCGACATTTGCGAGTGCTTAAAATATATCTTATATTATAGCTATGGGTCTAATACACCCGTCGATTGTCAGTGAGTTGCTTCGAGTCAACATGCACAAAACAAATGGGGGACCCTGATGTAAACAAGACAAACTTCTTTCTCTTGTCTGCACCCCCTTAACAATTGTGTGTATTGAGCCGTACTGTATTGTACCCATTCTGCAATCTGTTAAATAACGTTTTAATTAATTAATTAATTAATTAATTAATTAATTCATTCATTCATTCATTCATTCATTCATTCATTCATTCATTCATTCATTCATTCATGCATTCATTCACAGATAGTTTTTTCATCTGTATGTACAGGTAGCAGGGTGGATTATCCCTGCTTTATGGGAGTGGTTGTACACGGCCACCTGGTAGCGAGAACGCAGCAGAGCTGAGTCCAGCTGGGTCCCCGACTGTAGGCCAGGAATGTTGAAGTGGAGGTCAAGCAGCAGGAGTGGATGGGGCCTAGGATTCACTGACCTAGGAATGGTACTCTGGTCCTTCTTGCCAACCAGGGCGATCAGCAGTAGCTCCCCACACACCCACACTTCCCCCAATACTTCCTGAGCCCTCCCACACCTGATGGCAGTAAGATGGATGATATATTCGCTCCCCAAAGCAGTACTCTTCCTTAATGATGAGTGGAAACCTTTCACAATGAACTATAGGCAGGGGGTGGGGAAAGGGTTAAACAATAATGAGCATTACCCGGAGAGAAAAGGGTTAGACAAAATGCACATTAAAGAAACACACAGTGCTCCCATTTACATCTCCTTTACTGAAGCTTATACACGTTACACGTTATCGCATACCTATCATGGCTACTTCCACACTGGGCACCTAGTGTTCTCGCTCTATATTACAGACACAGTAATGACCTCTTCCCTTTAAGGGTTATCTACTGCTCCGCTTCGCTGTATGTGGGGAACAGGGTAGGGAGTAAAGGAGTTCAATGGGAATTTTTATAAAGAACCACATGTTATTAGTACACTCAAAAGAAATTGACAGTGGGCCCACGTTAGCAAATAAAAGTCCTATCTACAGCCGGCTTTTCCCCAAAACAATAAATGGTCGGGGCGCCCCTAGACACTGCTGCCAGCGTTAGTTCAAAGCACCGTTTATCTTAGAGAGCCTGCGTCACACAGTGGAAATGTCTACCGATAACGTTTCAGCACTCGGAGCGCCGCTGTACTTATCCAAGATGGCGGGCCTGCTCTCACCACCAACCGTCCGTGTGGTAAGATGGCCGTCGGGAGATCCCGCGATAACAGGCAGCGGGGCGGGGTAGACGCTGGGCAGGTGACTGCTGGGGTAATGGCTTGGAGGGGCTGGAGGAGCGTGCAGTGTAGTGACATCCGCTGCTGGGCTGAAGAGGTGGCCGACATGCAGGCTAAACTGTGGTGCTAGCCTATAACTGAAGCTAAGCTGTGGGTCGTGGTGAACCCCTTGTCATGACGCCTATACACAGCTAACGCAAGGTGGACAATATCTACCACCTGGTCTTCGGCAGTCGCTCGTATGCTGGTTCATTCACAATGTCTCTTCCGCATTAACCAAACGCTAAACTATCGCATACTTCTATAATAACCCGCTTTGTAACTGAGTTTATCTCTCGCATGCTGAATCTCCGGAGCTCCCGTTCCGTGCGTCCTCCTCCCTCTGTGGAAAACGATGAAGAGGAAGCCTCTCCCTCGGCACCGCGCTCTGAACTCATCCTTTTCTTTACCTGTGTCTCCCTGCCCAATGTGACCACCAGCGCCCCTGGCGGCACCTGTATCCTGTCCCACTATGAAGTGTCAATGTTAGGATAGGGAGAATCAAAGAGATCAGCCAGTTAAGTGTCAATGTCAGGATAGGGATGATCAAGAGCGGTCGGCCGGTTACACAACGTCCTCGCGAACACAGGGAATGCAAAGAATTAGCGTTAGACACATTGAATAATAGTCAGTCATTTTCAGGTGTCTACATTTCCCCCTACTTTAAACTTGAAAAGTCCTCATGCAAGTTACACAAGTGAAACACACATGTATACGGCCCTTAGACCAACAGTTTCACACAAACATTCAAGAATTGCAAACACTGTTCGACAAACACACTTTTTAGCACGTAGTCTTGGCGATACCAGGCAGGTAGCCGACCTCTGGTGCTCCTCTGTGGCCGGATTGGTCCGACTCCTCCCATTTCCGACTCCGTGTCGGACTCGTCTGTTTCCGCCGACAGGTCGTCGGCCGCGGCCTCGTCTCCCTGAGCCACAGGTTGGTCGCCCGCATCGCCCTCCTCTCCCCCGTCTTCGCCGTCCTCTCCTGATGGTTCCGACTCCACCTCTCCTCCCGCGTCGGGCACGACCTCAGTGACGACCCGAGGGGACCTGGGTGGGTTACACGCCCTGGGACACGGTTCCCGAGGACGATAGACAGTGGGCTCCACGTCTGTCTCGGACGAGCTCCGCGAGCATGTAGGAGTCATCCGGGGGACCCGCACACGCCCTTCCCGGTCTGAATTTGGAAAGGTACAGGGCTTGAGCTGGTCCCGATGGACAGTCCTCTCCGGGCCCCCTTCTTCAGGCCGGACAGTGAAAATAGGCGTCCCTTCGTGGCTCTGTGCAACCACCAGATAGGGCGTAGGTTCCCATTTATCCTGGATCTTATTACGACCCCTGGGTCAGTGATTTCTCAACAGGACCCGGTCTCCGGCCCTTACGAGCGCGCCTCTGGACTTGCGGTCATATATCCCTTTGCGTCTATGAGACGTATGCTTAGCTGTGGCTCCGGTGGCCTCCACGGCAGCCTTCAGTCGCTCATGGTGCCCTTGGACCCAAGGTGGCCGACACGCGGGCTAAACTGTGGTGCTAGCCTATAACTGAAGCTAAGCTGTGGGTCGTGGTGAACCCCCTGTCATGACGCCTATACACAGCTAACGCAAGGTGGACAATATCTACCACCTGGTCTTCGGCAGTCGCTCGTCTGCTGGTTCATTCACAAAGTCTCTTCCGCATTAACCAAACGCTAAACTATCGCATACTTCTATAATAACCCGCTTTGTAACTGAGTTTATCTCTCACGTGCTGAATCTCCGGAGCTCCCGTTCCGTGTGTCCTCCTCCCTCTGTGGAAAACGATGAAGAGGAAGCCCCTCCCTCTGCACCGCGCTCTGAACCCATCCTTCTTCACCTGTGTCTCCCTGCCCAACGTGACCACCAGCGCCCCTGGCGGCACCTGTATCCTGTCCCACGAAGTGTCAATGTTAGGATAGGGAGAATCAAAGAGATCAGCCAGTTAAGTGTCAATGTCAGGATAGGGATGATCAAGAGCGGTCGGCCGGTTACACAACGTCCTCGCGAACACAGGGAATGCAAAGAATTAGCGTTACACACATTGAATAATAGTCAGTCATTTTCAGGTGTCTACATGTACATTTCCGTTTTATACCGTTTTGAATACGACTATGGTTTGGGTGATTCTGAGTAATTCCAGGAAAAGACGAGAAAAAGGCATTTTAGTGTAATCCAGCCACCATGTTGTAATTTTTTGGCTGATCATCTAATCATCCTGAAATCAACGCTAGATTATCATTATTATATCTCCTCGTGCATACATGAAATGGCCATCGTAGCACGGCGCCCCCCCCCCCCCCCCCCGCACCCAACGATAATAAGCACATACACATACACACAGATAGCTTTGCTCACGGTAGAAATAAATATCAGATCAACGCAAGATTTTATATATCCTTACCTGGTATCTGATGTAATGCACAAAAAAGAATCCAATTATCTGATCGCCATTCCAGTTATCCACAGCGACCCTGTCCACGACATTACCGAGCGTTACACATGAACGGGCGGGCGGGGTTAGTGTGCCATGCCATCGTTGTAAAGGCCTGGCTCGCCTGAGTATTTAAATCCCGCCCCCACGGCTCAGATCGGCTCATAAAACACACCAGCCCATTTCCAATGGAATGCAATAGCTCCGCAAGGCAGTAGAGGGCGGTGTTGACCGTCTGCCAGCTCAGACAGGGTCTGAAGGGTCTGCAGAGGCTGCAACCATGAATTATGAATAGATATAGCGAATGCTGAACGCATGGCGGGCAATAACGAGTATACTCGTTATTGGCAGTTAATGTGTTAATATATCGATTCCACTCACAGCAACAACATTACTGCTAAACGATGTATCTTTATTACCAACAACCATACAACAGAAAAGGATCATCCTGGGAGGCATCACAGCAGCTAAACAGCTTGTTGCCATGAGATGGAAATAGCCTGAGAATCTCAAGGTAATCAATTGGTCCTTGACATTCCTGGACGTTATTTATCTGGAGATTTCCACTGCCCGGATGGTTGGGGTTGGACAAGCGGGCATGGAGTTGCGGACTGCTGCGGCCGAGTTGGTCAAGCACTCCATGTAGTGGCAGAGTAGGGATGGGGTATTGGTCCTGGGGAGTCCGGCGGTCTAGGGACGGGGGGGAGGAATGTCTGTCTGTCTGTCTGTCCGTCTGTCTAGTGTTTAATGTATTTTGTGTTTTACTTGCTTTTGTGAGGTTTTGTCCGCTGCTCACCTACTCGCTCTGTTCCTTTAAGCCTACTCGCTCTGTTCCTTTAAGCCTACTCGCTCTGTTCCTTTAGTTTCTGTTAATCAATTGCATTCTCCTCACCTCACTAGCCCCCACCCTCGCGTTCGTTTGCTCTTCAGCAACCACACCCTTGGACTACCTGTCATTATGTGTTTGATTGGTCTGTTGCCGAACACACACTTCTAGTTCGATTATCAATTACCTCCCGCACCTGATGTGTATTCTAATTAGCACCCCTGTGGGCTTTAAGTACCTGGCTCTTCCCCTCTGTCCCTTGTCGGGTCGTCCCGTATCATTCCGTATCATATCTCTATCACCAAGACTCCTTCGGGAGGTTCTCTGTCTGTTATGCTGCTTTCATCTCCGGCGTGAGATGCACTCTAGCCTTCGCCTCCTGTCTCCGTTTGCCTGAAGGAGACACTGGACTGCGCTCTCTAAACTTCCACGGGAGGTATTCCAGTGTTCCACTTCAGACATCCGCGCAGCAGACGTCCAGACGCGCATCCAGACCTCCGCGCAGTAGACGTCCAGACGCGCATCCAGACCTCCGCGCAGGAGACGCCCAGACGCGCATCCAGACCTCCGCGCAGCAGACACGGTCTTCACTCCAGACGCGCATCGCTTCCTAATACTCTACGGGAGGATGCGTCTCTCCGAGCCGGCGCGCTCTTCCGCGCAGACGCGCTCTTCACTCCAGACGCGCATTCAGACGCACTCCAGATGCGTCCTCCGTACCGGCGCGTACTCCAAGCAGACGCGCACCACTCAGACCTCCGCGCCAGATGCGCCCTCCGTACCGGCGCGTACTCCAAGCAGTCGCGCACCACTCAGACTTCCGCTTGGACACCCCGTTCCCCGTGGCGACGCGCTCGCCCTTTTGATCCTGCCCTCTTTACGCACAGCGCCTGGGTGAGTTTTTATGACTGTCTTGGATCCTATTCGTTTTTCGTGTGTTTAAAGACACTGAAGATATCCTGCTTTTTGTCAGACTGTCACTCACCCAGCATCAGCTTTTTGGATTATTCATTGGGATTGTATTTGGCCTTAACATCGCTCACTGTGTGTATACACACCGAAGATGTAATCACGTGGATTTGTGTTTGGGACGTTTACTCACAGTGTGTATATACACCGAAGATTCAGTCACTTGGATTACTCTGTTTTTGGGACATGTCACTTCTCCTGTCACCTGCTCTGTTCCCAACTGTACTCTGAGCTAACCCGCTCCCTCTCTTCCTCTCGGTCCCGTTTACCACCTCGGAGATCTGCCGAGAGAAATCTGCAGAGCGGCTCTGACGTCACCGTCTGCTTCCCCAGACAATCCATCCCGGGAGAAGCTGCAGAGCAGCAACATTCATTAATGCTTGTATCCCAGGCTTTGTCTGTTTTCTCTGTCCCTTTAAGCAGCTCCCTGTTTCCCCTCTCTAGTCCTCCTAGTCCTCCCTGTCCAGTCCTCCTAGTCCTCCCTGTTCCTGCCTTGTCCCTTGCCCCGGCCCTGTTTCCGTTAGCCTTCCCTTAGCCTTCCCCTTAGCCAGCTCGCCTCTTAAAGGCACTGTACCTTTTCCCATTCTTGTTATCCAGTAATTTGTGTTCTCCCTTAAAGGGACAGTGCCGTTTTCTGTGTGTTTCAATAAATGCCCAGTTCTTGGCTTACTCTCATACCTGTCTTGTGTTGTGCGATTGGGGTCGGTTACAAACCATAACAGCTTTTAAAAAAGATATTTGTAGTATTATTAATCTGGGAGTTATACACATATTTATTATGTATTATAGTTCTATCATTATTATTGTTGATGTTGTGTTGTTGATATTGTTGATGCTGTGTTTTTGTTTTGTGAAAGTTTAAAATTAAAATAATTGATCAAAAAGGAGGTAGAGTGGTCTTCTGGTAATCAGAAGGTTCCCGGTTCGATTCCGGCTCTTGATCAAGACACTTAACCCCTAACTGCTCCTGATGAGCAGGTTGGCACCTTGCAAGGTTGCCTCCGCCGTCGGTATGTGAGGCATGAGTTGTAAAGCGCTTTGGATAAAAGCTCTATCTAAATTCAGTCCATTTATAATTCATGAAATTAATCTATCTTGATGACATTATTCGAGGTGAGGAGTTGGAAATGGTTGTTTTACCAGTATGTAGTAGCCAGTGTCCTCTTCTTCACCGTGGTATGCTGTGGGATTAACATAAACTCAAGACACACTAACAAACTGAACAAGCTGGTGAGGAAGGTTAACTCTGTAGTGGGAGTCGAATTGGTCAAACTAGAGGTGGTCGCAGAGAGGAGGATGAGGAAAAAGCTGGACTCTATATACTGGAAATCCCCTCCCACCCCCTCTATGAGGAGTTAGCCAAGATGAGGAGCACATTCACCCATAGATGTATCCCCCCCGACACACCATAAACCGCCTTGGCCAGTCCTTCCTGTGGGCATGGACTGCAGCCAATTGCTGGAGAGCGATTGGTAAACTTGAGAACTGTTAGGACTGTCTGACTCTTAATAATAAACACTATGTTATGTGCTACTACGTTATGGACCATGTACAGTACACTATCATCACTATTATTACTGACTGATTGAATCCTGCTATTCCACTACTTTTATCACTATCACTATTATACACTATTATTTTATCACTATGTTCTATTATTTTCACCTATTTTGCCTGAACCTCCCCTCCCCCATGCTGCTATGACATCTGAATTTCCCCAAGGGGATTAATAAAGGAATACTTGACCTGATTTGACTTGAAAGTTGGATTTAATTTCATTCAGATCCTAATCTGACCGCAAAATAGAGTCTAAGCAACGCAATAATTGGGCCTACTGGGCAAAGAACCACAAGAGAATTACCTTTGCAAAGAGCTTGGTTGCAGATTAACATTCAATCTGACTGGGTTCATGAAGAGCAAGTGATCAAGTCTCCTCTCTCGCACCGAACGACTTTCAGATACATTTCATTAAACGGCCCTTGTTCCGCATGTGTTTATTCTGTTGTCCTCATTGGCACAGTAGCCTACTCGTATGTTTATGTATTGCAAACCTTTACTATTCATAGCGAGCAAAAAGGACATAAATCCATCGGATGGTCATTAATAGTGTGAGGATTAGTCCATTACCACACGCTTCCAGGTACCAATTACCTCCACACACCTGAAGGGAGTTTCGAATCAGCTCGAAGGGAGCCCTTATATACTCTGGGTTTCTGAAGGTTCATTGTCGGGTCGTTTTGCTTACCTCCGCCTGCAGCTTGTTCCTCCCGTGTTGTTCTCCATTTGTTTCTCCAGTACGCCTTGGAGTTCGCCGCTGTTGCTCTTCTCTGCTCCCGTGGACCCGCGCCCCGTATCTCACTTTGCCCCTTGGTGAGTTTGGAAGTATATTTTTGATGCTCTGTTTTTCCTCGTTATTCCTGGACTCAAGACCATTCTGTCTTGTCAGTGCAGCATTTAACGCCCTGCTTTTAACCCCACCTGTGGCAGGAGTCCCTGCCAGATCACCACCCGCCGCCGCGACAGACCCTGCACCTCCCGACCTCGCTCCTCGGGAGCCCCATCTCTCCAACCCACGATTGTTCGCCGGTAACTTCGAGGACTGTGCCACGTTCATCATGCAATGTGAGTTGGTTTTCATTCATCAACCCAGCCTATTTACGACAGAGGGAGCCCGAGTAGCTTACATGACTAACCTGCTCACAGGACGAGCAGCACTGTGGGTTACTGCTTCCTGGTCAATGAGGGCTGATTTTTGTTTTTCATACCCAGACTTCGTGGCAGAGCTCCGAAGGGTTTTCCACCACCTAGCTCGTGGCCAGGACCCGGGAGCTCGGTTGGGCACCTTCCGGCAGGGCAGTGGCAGTGTCACCGACTACGCACTGGAGTTCAGACTGGCCGCAACCGAGAGTGGTTGGAATGATCGGGTGCTTCATCTCACATTTCTGAAGGGGCTCAACGACGCTGTAAGGGACCAGCTCGCGACCCGGGAGGAGCCCGATTCACTCGAGGCCCTAATCAGCCTCGCCATTCGCATTGACGGACGCCTCCGGGAGAGAAGGCGTGAGAGAGCCCGACTGGGACCCCCAGACGTTCCCGAGACCCCCCGTACTCGTGACTGGACTGCTGACCATCCTGCCTCCTCCGCGACTGGTGGTCTCTTTCCCTCCCGATCTGTGACCAAGGAGGAACCCATGCAGCTGGGACGCACACACCTTAGTCCGGCCGAACGGGAGTCCAGGCTCAGGTCCGGCCTTTGTCTCTACTGCGGCCGGGATGGACACCGTATCTTCAATTGTCCTACCCGGCCAAAAGACTAGGCTTGCTGGGACCCCGGGAGATCCTGGTGAGCCGTTTTTCCTGTTCCCACACCCATGCACATCCTAACCATCTGACGAGCGTCACCCTGGCCTGGGCGGACCAGCGGGCGACAGTGGGTGCACTCGTTGACTCGGGTGCTGATGAGAGTTTCCTGGACGTTGAGTTTGCCACCCAGGCCAACATTCCACTTGAGAACCTCGAGAGGCCCTTGGAGGTTTTCACGTTGGATCAGCACAGCCTGGCTGACATCACTCAAGGCACCTGTCCTGTCCTCGTCACCGTTGCTGGTAACCACGTTGAGAGACTCCAGTTCTTTATTACCAGATCCCCTCTTGTCCCAGTAGTCCTGGGTCGGCCCTGGCTCGCGCTGCATGAGCCCCAGATCGCCTGGTCCTCCGGCACCATCATGGGGTGGAGCTACTCCTGTCATGCCCAGTGTCTTCAGGCGGCTTCCGGAGTTCCCCTTGTGTGCCGCCCACGGACCTCTCAACTATTCCCCCCGAGTACCAAGACCTCGGGGAGGTTTTCAGCAAGTCCCGGGCTCAGGCCCTTCCTCCTCATCGGCCTTACGACTGTGGCATCGACCTCCGCTCTGGGGCTCCCCTTCCCGGCAGCCGCCTCTACAGTCTGACCGTCCCTGAGAAGGCAGCGATGGATAAGTGCATCTCTGAGTCCTTGGCAGCAGGCCTCATTCGGCCCTCGTCCTCCCCGGTGACGGCCGGCTTCTTTTTTGTTGGGAAGAAGGACGGAGATCTTAGGCCCTGCATTGACTATCGCCAACTCAACGAGATCACCATTAAGAACAAGTATCCTCTTCCTCTCATGAACTCCACCTTCGAGCCCCTCACCCAGGCTACCGTCTTCACCAAACTGGACCTCCGGAGTGCCTACCATCTGGTCCGTATCCGAGAGGGCGATGAATGGAAGACCGCCTTCAAGACTCCCTGGGGTCATTACGA
Organism: Notolepis coatsorum; assembly: GCF_963971535.1. NCBI lineage: Eukaryota > Metazoa > Chordata > Actinopteri > Aulopiformes > Paralepididae > Notolepis > Notolepis coatsorum. The sequence goes on from NC_140177.1 coordinate 97,691,681, forward strand.
GTATCTGGTGATGCCGTTCGGCCTCACCAACGCTCCGGCGGTATTCCAGGCGCTCATGAACGACGTCCTCCGTGACATGCTCGAGGAGTTTGTGGTGGTATACCTTGATGACATCCTCATCTTCTCCAAGACTCTCGAGGAACATGTCCAGCATGTCCGCCGAGTACTGGAGTGCCTCCTCCACAACCGGCTCTTCGTTAAGGCAGAGAAGTGCCATTTCCACTCCGACTCCGTCGATTACCTTGGCTTCATCGTGGAGAGCGGCCTGACCCGAGCCGACCCTCGCAAGATCCAGGCTGTGGAGGAGTGGCCGGAACCCTCCTCTCGGAAGGAGCTACAGAGCTTCCTCGGTTTCGCAAACTTTTACCGGAGGTTCATCCTGAACTACAGCCAAGTGGCGGAACCGCTTAACAGGCTGACCTCTCCCTCCCTGCCGTTCGACTGGTCTCCAGCGGCCTGCGCTGCGTTCCGTTCCCTCAAGAAGAGGTTCACCACCGCCCCGGTCTTGCTCCACCCAGACCCCAGGAAGCAGTTTATTGTGGAGGTGGACGCCTCGGATACTGGACTAGGGGCTATCTTGTCTCAGCGGTCGGCGACGGACCAGAAGGTACATCCGTGCGCCTTCTACTCTCATCGTTTCCTTCCTGCTGAGAGGAACTATGACATTGGCAATCGGGAGCTGCTGGCGGTAGTGGCGCCATTGGCTGGAGGGGGCCGAGGAACCGTTCACCATTTGGACGGACCATAAGAACTTGACGTATATCCGTGCATCCAAGCGCCTCAACGGCCGGCAAGCAAGGTGGGCCAGCTTCCTCAGTCGGTTCGACTTCTCGTTGACTTTGCGCCCTGGGTCCCGCAACACGAAGGCCGATTCTCTGTCCCGGTTACACTCCAAGGGGGCTCCAACCACTGAGGATCCAACTCCCATCCTCCCAGAGGTCAGGGTGGTGGGAGTGGTCACCTTGGGCATTGAGACCGTGGCCCTACGTTTCCATCCCGCTCCCAGCAACGTACCTTTTCGTCGCTTCTTCGTTCCCGGGTTCTCCAATGGGGCCATACCAGCCGGTTTGCCTGCCACCGCGGCGTTCACCGCACCTTCTCCTTCCTGGCTCGTCGATTCTGGTGGCCCACCATGAGGAACGACGTCAAGGAGTTTGTTCTGGCCTGCACGGTCTGCGCCCGCAGCAAGGCCTCCCACCAGGCACCCTCCGGTCTATTACAGCCACTTCCCATTCCGAGCCGCCCTTGGTCCCATGTGGCGTTGGACTTCGTCACTGGTCTACCACCAACCCAGGGAAACACAGTCCTTCTGACTGTGGTGGATCGTTTCAGCAAGGGGGTTCACCTCGTGGCCCTTCCCATGCTTCCCTCAGCTTCCGAGACAGCGGACCTCCTGACAAGCCACGTGTTCCGCCCCATGGTTTCCCCCAGGACGTCGTCTCGGACCGGGGTCCCCAGTTCACTTCCCAGGTATGGCGGGCCTTCTGCAAGGGATTGGGGACTACTGTTAGTCTTTCGTCTGGTTACCATCCACAGACTAACGGACAAACAGAGAGAATGAACCAGAGCGTGGAGTCTGCTCTCCGTTGTGTTGTTGCCAAGAGACCTGCTTCCTGGAGCCGGTTCCTCCCCTGGGTCGAGTACGCCATCAACTCCCTGGTCAGTTCCGCCACCGGCCTCTCGCCGTTCGAGGTATCCCTGGGCTACCAAACCCCTCTTTTCTCTGCACAGGAGTCGGAAGTGGCAGTTCCCTCCATGCAGGATCATCTCGACTGGTGTCGTCAAGTCTGGGAAATCACCAGGACTGCGCTGCTCCGGGCATCGGAGCACGCCAGTCGGGGAGCTAACCGATGCCGGATCCCTGCGCCGACGTACCAACCTGGCAGAGGGTATGGTTGTCCTCCAAGGATCTCCCGCTTCGATCCTCCGCCAAGAAGCTTAACCCCCGGTTCGTCGGCCCTTTTGAGATCCAGAAGGTGCTCAGTCCCACGGCGGTGAGTCTTAAGCTTCCTGCGTCCATGCGCATTCATCCTGTTTTTCATGTGTCCCGAGTGAAGCCTGTCTCTCTCAGTCCCCTGATGCCTCCTGCTCCAGATCCGCCTCCTCCCGAGATGGTGGATGGACACCCCCAGTGGAATGTCCGCCAGCTCATGGACGTCCGACGGCGAGGACGGGGGTTCCAGTATCTGGTGGACTGGGAGGGATACGGTCCGGAGGAACTGAGCTGGGTCTCCCGCCAGCTCAACATGGATCCCGCCCTGATCACCGACTTCCATCGGTCCCATCCGGGGAAGCCGAGGCCGGGCAGGTCGCCGGGTGGCTCCCGTGGAGGGGGGGGTACTGTGAGGATTGGTCCATTACCACACGCTTCCAGGTACCAATTACCTCCACACACCTGAAGGGAGTTTCGAATCAACTCGAAGGGAGCCCTTATATACTCAGGGTTTCTGAAGGTTCATTGTCGGGTCGTTTTGCTTACCTCCGCCTGCAGCTTGTTCCTCCTGTGTTGTTCTCCATTTGTTTCTCCAGTACGCCTTGGAGTTTGCCGCTGTTGCTCTTCTCTGCTCCCGTGGACCCGCGCCCCGTATCTCACTTTGCCCCTTGGTGAGTTTGGAAGTATATCTTTGATTCTCTGTTTTTCCTCGTTTTTCCTGGACTCAAGACCTTTCTGTTTTTTGTGTGTTTCGTTAACACTGAAGAGGTATCGCCTTTTGTTATTTCTGGATTCAGCTTTATTACTGGACTGCCTCGTAATCCCTGCGTTCGGTTATTGACATTCCTCTGTTTCTCTGTTCCTCTCCGAGTGGATAGACAGTAAGCTGCAGAGCCTCAGAGCCAGAGGCCGCAGCGCCACAGAGCCAACTCTGCTCTGGGCCGAGCTGCAGAGCCGCAGAGCCTACTCTGCTCCAGGACATTCCCCCTGAATGCTTCATGTTGTTTTTTCGCTCTTTCTGTTTGAAAATAAATACGCCCTTAGTTTTTGGCTAACTCTGAACTACCTGTCTGTGTCGTGCTGTTGGGGTTGTTTACAAACCATAACAAATAGTCAACTGTCTCTGGAGAGATGCAGCCGATGCCCATGAGCCCATGTTGTCTTTGTAGCCTGCTGCCTTGAATCTTTTAAGAAATAGGAGGAGAACATTGGAAAACAAAGGAATAATTTAAATATATCTCCTAATCAGCTTTATTCAACGCTCAGAATAACATGAAATTATTTCTACTTGACAGCTTTCCCCCGGTGCTCCATACCGGTGGTAGGCTACAGAGTAGCGGACAATACCCGGCTTTGTTTCATCTCAGTGAAGGTTTGCTGAGCACAAATGCTCATGAATTTTACTTTAATTCGTTAATTATTTTTTTTTTTTTATATACCATGACGTTGCCATACCCAATTGATGCCCCTGGTGCTCATTCTCTCAATGTTAAAACGTTGCCATAAAAATGCCACTTCAAGAACCAAAACAGTCAAAACAGCAGGCAGAATACAATTGGAATTATAAACTCATGATTACCTAACTGCAATTGTTTTTCCACCACCATAGTTTTCGTCTTTTGAAATACATCTGTGCATTAGTCATCAGCTCACTGAAATGCATGCATTGTGATACAGCAAAATTATAATAAAGATGGCAGCAAATTCTGCAATGGTTTTTCATATAATACAGTAAATTATTGTCTGATCTCCTACACCCCACATGAGGTTTATATTCTAGCATTGCTAGAGGGTCTGAACCAGAATTAAAACCGCATTTGGGTTACGAACATTGTATGTCCTCACAAAGTCAGGGCCCCATTCATAGTCTATGGAGCAGCCCCAGATTTCTACATCCCATTTTACTAATATAAAATGCAGGACTTTTTTTAGAAGTATTTATTCTGCATGCAACGACACACTTGCGATGGGAGGCACACACACACACAGGAACACACACACACAGGAACACACACACGTATTGTTTTTTGGGTCGCTGATGCGATTGAGTCTCTGCGCTTGACCCATCCCCTCGTCCTTCCCCACAAGGGCAGCCAGGAGCAGATAGGGGCGTCGGTGAGGCACTGCGCCCCGGGGACCAATCCAAGTGCTCCTGCCTGTCTCCGCTAGGGACGCGTCAGCGATCTGTTGTGCATGTTTTTCCATTGGGTTTCTCTTATCAGGGGGGAAACCTTTGCGAGAACATGGAAACTCCACACAGGAAGGCCTGGGAGATACCCCACCTGGGTACCTGGCAATGTGGAAACCTGGTCCCCAAGCGGGAATCGAACCCTGGACCTTCTTGCTGTGAGGCGACAGTGTTAACCACTACACCACTGTGCCACCAGAGTGGTTCACAAATACTGAGTGCACTGTCCTGGGGTTCAGGAAGAACACAACTGGATTCATAAAATGGGTGACGTTCCCCTTCAAGCTTTGAGTGATGGAATTTGTACTGGTTGAGTTGACACTTGACAAATAACAAAACACACAAGCGATATTACAGAAAGATTTCTCTAGCATGTATTGGAAATACTACCCATCTCTAGAGATTGCTGCTGAGCCCAGCCCCCCAACCCACCTACTGGTACCAACCCACCTCCCAGCAATCCACCGATCTCCTTATAAGGCCAACTCTGCATGGTTTGATTCCAGGTGCCTATTAGCATTTCCAGTCAACCGTGTGTGATTGAGGTGGTATTTGGGGTGACATTTTGACAGGGCGACATTTGAAAGGTCCTCCGTTGTCCGTGACATGTTCCATATGGCGGTTATGGTGGCAGTCATAGGCAATATAGGCAGACAGTTGATGAATCTGGCCTATTTTTAGTATTGTCATTATTCCAGTACTCCAAGCAATATGGCGTAATGCCACAGGCCATTGACCGCGATTGTCATTTAATGATAATTGCCTATTATTTGTTTAGAATCAGCTATTGCTTGAGATGAAATAGTATGAACCAGATTTTTTTTTCTCAACATCCTTCAGCGTCTACTCTTACTGTACTGTACAAATATGAAAACATTCACACACACTCGTGTGCACACTTCGACAACCTTGAGGTTCTCTGCATTTAATTTGAAGAGCACTTACAGTCAGGCACATACCGTGTCACATACCAATACACATACCTCTGCTCTACTCAGTGTTCACCAATGACCTACCGTGGGCTACTAAAAATGCCAAATTGGTCCAATATGCAGATGATTCCACCTTGTATTATGCTTCTCCATCAAATGGTATGCTTAATGAGGTCCTGAGCAGAGAACTTAATGATGTGAATGATTGGATAGTAGCTAACAGGCTTGTACTGAAGATCTCTAAGACAAAAAGCATGGTGTTTGGATCGAGGCATGGGTTGTCTTGTAACCCAAAGCTTATTTTAAATTCATGTAACTCCATCGTTAAGCAAGTTGAAAGAGTTAAGCTCCTTAGAGTGACACTGGATAATACTCTATCTTGGTCAAACCACATCACTAACATTGTCTCAAAGATGGGAAGAGCTGTAGGCATTGTTAGAAAATGTGCTTCTTTTGTTGATCGTCCTCTTCTACGTCAGATTATTCAGAGTCTAGTCCTGTGTCATGTTGATTATTGTTCTGTGATCTGGTCATCTGCCACCAAAGGTGAGATCAGGAGACTACAGGTAGTCCAGAACAGGGCAGCACGGTTGGCTTTGGGTTGCTCACTAAGGTCCAATGTCAACCGTATGCATGCTGGTCTCTCCTGGCTCACAGTTGAAAAAAGGTTATCTTCTAACTCACACACACACACACACACACACACACACGCATGCACGCACTCACGCACGCACGCACGCACACGCACACACACACACACACACACACACACACACACACACACACACACACACACACACACACACACACACACACACACACACACACACACATGCAGTCACTCACTCCAACTCCATTATCTCTTTCTCTCTCTTTCTCTATCTCTCTTTCTTTGTCATTCCTTCTCTCTGTCTCTATCTCTCTTTCTTTCTCTCTGTCACTCTTTATTTTCTCTCTCTATCTTTCTTTCTTTCTTTCTTTCTTTCTTTCTTTCTTTCTTTCTTTCTTTCTTTCTTTCTTTCTTTCTTTCTTTCTTTCTTTCTTTCTTTCTTTCTTTCTTTCTTTCTTTCTTTCTTTCTTTCTTTCTTTCTTTCTCTGTCTATATATCTCTATATGGGTCATTATACGAAAGCTTGTCATTTTGTGTCCCTCGAACAAAACTCCTCTGTCAATTTTAATAAAAAAATAATGAACAATAAAACATTTCATAATTTAGATTCCTGATGTGTCATGTAACATAAAAACAAATAAAATGTATTTTGCTTTTTGTTTTTAAAATAATTTTAAACACTTTTGTGCGAAGCATCTTGCAAAAAAATGAAAAATGACCTGTCCCTCAGTAAGATTGTTCTACTTCCACTAGCTATTAAGGCCAAAAATCCAAACTAGAACATAAAAAACTTAAACCTATATCAAGGCACAAGTGTTGTTTCACTACGCATGAATGCATTTTTTTTTAAATATGTTGCAAATGTGTACAAAAAACTTCTTTTTAGTTGTGTCCCCATGTTGTTGTCAACCCTGTTGTCAACCCTGTTACACCCCTTCAGAGATAATGGACTGTTTTGAAATTTACATATAGCCCAGGAACTGACATCATCTTCCTTTTCTAAAGATGGTCGAGAAAAGACAAGTAAGTGTGCTCCTCTTTTCATGCATTTTCTTCGAGTTATGTGATTTCCAACAGAGGGGGACGAGCTTGTTGCGTCAGAACTGTTACCATAAATGCGCATGTTAAAAAGTTATTTGTTTGAAATTGTGAATATACATATTTAACATCATTATTTCCTCTCATGAATGCACACCATGTGGTGCCAAGACCATTAGCATATGGCTAGTAATGGCTGCTAGTTGCCTTTTTCGTCAGCCCTGATACCATCAGCCCTGTTACTTTTCAATGGGTAACAGGGTTGATTGAATGGTAACAGGGCTGACAAAAGTATATGCTTTTGTGTGTACATGAAAATATAGTTCCCTTACCAATAGTAAGAGGTTACAGCCAATGTTAAAGTGACTTTTGTATTTGTATTTTATATGATTTTCTTAGGATGACTCTATCTGCAGTGGAGAAAGGGAGGGTGTCAGCCCTGTTAATTGTACAATATTCTGATGTAATTTAAGAAAATAAAATAAAAATGTAAAACAAACTCATTTTATATGTTAAGTAATAGAAACCAGTGGCTCCCTTAAAGAAATTGGGATATTATTATTTTGCTTTCATAACTTTTTCTTAAATCAAAGATGCTGTGAAAGGGTCCATTGTGAATGGGCATATTTATTCATGGGAAAAAAGTTAACTCGTCAATATTATATTATTATATTATAACTCTACAAACACACTATTGTAACAAGGGGCTTTTATCTTTCATATGATATCATAATTATTCTAAATATGTATTTATAACCTTTTCAAACAGTAATTGATATGTAGTAACAGGGCTGACGAAAAACAAATATGCATGTTGTTTAAATGTGAAAACAATTAAAAATATAATAGCCTGAGATGGCACGGTACATTTGTCTGAGAGATAAGAATCCACTTAATAAAAAAAAATTATCCAAAACTTTTAAAACAATACTTTCAAAATCAAACATTAAAAAGTGAAAATGGCAAGCTTTCGTAGAATGACCCATATCTCTGTCTCTGTCTCTCTCTATCTCGTTCTGCCTATATCTATTTGTCTATCTATCTCTGTCTCTCTATCTGTCTATCTCTCTCTTTAAGATTCATAAATTAATGCAATCAGTTTAAATTATGCATCCATGCACGTACTCCCACTATGCACTGACTCACATGTTCAATCCCCTTCCCCCCACACACCCACACACCCACAGGTGCACTGGCACATGCGTGCACACATGATCACACTCAGTGACGGAACGACTCATGCTCTTTCCCACTCCCACACATGGGCCCAGACACACACACTCACACACACTCACATACACACACCGTAACTCATCCTCAACTGTCACTCCTCAGGGATTTCTGTCTTTAGAGGAGAGGTGATTGAAAAGGTGAGATCAGTCTCACATGATGGGAGCGCTAGGAGACAGCTGTAATAGGGAGAAGGGATGATGCACGGTGCGTGTCATGCCGTCTCACACTTTATTGTACCTTCATCAAAAACCCTGTGGTGTCTGGCCCCTTTGACTTTCAAGTTCAGGAGAGGAAATGAAAGGAAACCCGCTATTTGCCAAGTACATTTACACATATACCAGGAAAGTACACATATACAGTACCAGGGACGTATTATCTGCACTTGACCCATCCTAACCAGAGCAGTTATACTCTTTCTCCTGGATTCTGGATTCCTATAGAACTCAGTGAGTAAAGGATGTAATTTGTGTCATGGCCCAGCTTTTAAATAAGAAGGAAACATTAATTAATAATTGAAACATTTTCTCAAAGGCAAGTCTAGACATCCAGATACATCTGGAATGTGTCCTCTGAGTTTAACCCATCCCATAGCTATTTGGGGCACCAGCAGTGGGCCGCGGCAGTGCAGTGCCCGTGTGGACCAACTCCAGTTCTAATGACAGTGTCTTGGTCAAGGACAACGGCAGTAGTATGTACCCAGCATTAATGGTGTGGGAGGAAACCTGAGTACCTGGAGAAAACCCACGTGAACACGGGGGGGACCGGCAAACTCCACACAGAAAGCCCTCCCCACGGTGTTCATACCCAGGACCTTCCTGCTGTGAGGTCCTGAGACGATGAGGGAGAGAGTGAGGGAGGGAGTGAATTCAAGTTCCAGTTTTGCTGAGAATGTTTACACAAAAGAAAAACATGCAGTTATACGAACAGGAATGTGCTGTGAGACGTTTAGGAGACCTGTCACGAAATTGGAATGCCTGTTTTATCTCCATGTTGGAAGAGACGCCGATTGCTATGTGCAAAACAGTGGTTGATATGAGAAATCTAAAAATGTGTTATAACTTGAAGTCTACTTACTTGATCTTGTCACAGCAAGTCACAGTAGAACCAGGTGCGGATTTAGGATTGTAGGAGATCCGGGGCTTAGCCCAGATAGGTGCCCGTGTTTTTTTTTTTTTTTTTTTATTCTTTTTTTTTAATTTGAATTGAATTTAATGAACCTGTACGTGCAATTTCCTGCAATATAGAGCCTTCAATCTTGACCAATAAAGCTGCTCTTTTCACTATAAAACTCAGTTAACCATAACGTAGTTATGGTTAGATTTATATATTGGGGGGGGATATATCATATTTTTCATATGATCAAAAAGTGGTGGAGCAAGAGCATACCTTTGCTCCCCCAAGTTCAATAGTGGGAGAGCAGAGATGCTCTGAATGCTCTTATGGCCAGGCGTCTATGATTCACTGATACAAAGTAAATTAGTGCAGTGCAATAAAATAGTTAGTAAAATAGAATAAAATAATGCAATAGTGCATTGCAATAAAATAGTTATCATCGTATTTTTTCAGGAGGCCGGTAAGGAGTGCATTACAGTAGTCGAGTTGGCTTGAGATAAAGGCATGGATCTGGTTTTCAGCGTCCTTTTGATTTATAAATGGCCGTACTTTAGCTATGTTTCTAAGGTGGAAGAATTAAGTTTTTGTCAACTTGTTGATTGTGATTTAAATCTTAGGTCTGAGTCTACCATAACACCAAGACTTAACTCACTCAAATACAGTTAGCAGCTGGATAGACCACAGATGGAAATTAGCTTCTACTAAATCTGGTGCAAACATATTTTCATGTAACAATGATGAATTGTCCAAAAAAAGTAGCCACCCCCTAGCCCCGCCCCTGAGTAGAACGTCAATATCACAGTAACCACTTTTTTGAAGTGGTCACAGGCAGTCATGTTAGAAGGAAGCGAGGCCTCTATTGAATGACTTGACTGAATGAGGAGGAGGGGAGCAGCTCTTGTATTCCACCTGGGAGCACTGGGACGTGGTCAACGGATTGTTATACCTTCTTGCCGTGTTGAAGATACACAACTGTTACCCAGTTCCGCATGGACAGTACAGAGTTACACACCACTTTGTATAAAAACAACAACATTAAAAATGCCTTTTCTTTCGTCACTTTCGTAAACAATAAAACTTTACAATTATGTTGACATGCTGCAGAAATAATGACAGGCAAATGAGGTTATGACAATTGAATCCAATATTTATTTTCACAGTATTTATTTACACAACGTTTGGCCCCTGAAAGAACAAAAACCTGTTCACAACTGCAATTGACTTGCGTCTTGGCTGATACAAGCTCACTAGACAAGAAGGCTCACTAGACAAGAAGGCTACATATCAACACGTAGCAACCGTTGTCTTTGCACATAGTGACAGGTTCTGTGGAAAGACCTCTATTACATGATATTAGGATCATAATCCTGTATTTAAATGCAATGCATTCAGCACGCGTGGTAAAAAAGTTGGATGTCTACCATGGCAGCTCACACTGCAGCAGTGTTTCATTGATGTTAGGGTATCAGTACATTTGGCAGGGTTTAAATCAGCCTGCCTGGACCCTGTCCATCCCCCACCTCGCACTGTGGCTCTTAGCCAAGCAGATGAAATAGATAATGTTGTTGACAGGGCAATGCATCATTTAAGACTGCACAATCTACTGGGAGTTCAGTACATAGCGCTAGACACGATACAAGTAAAACAGGCAATTGGAATGAAGATGAAGATGTTGGTATTGAGAGCAGGGTATATTTCCAAACATAATGACAAGGTGTTATTGGAAAGCTTATAAAGTGCCACTATGTGATTGATATGTCTTATAATGTTGCCGGAAGCGTGACAAAGTAGCTTTGTTTTCTCAATATGTTATTGTTGCCAGCAAGTCACTTTTAGCAGTTCAGTTCAGCATTTTTTGTCATGTGGTTTACAATAATTTGTTTTCATACTTTGAAAAGTGCATGCTTGTGAGTAAGCATTGCATGGGTTTGTAATAGGAAATATTAAAGGACTAAACAATGAGCCGTTTACAAATCATTCTGAGTCATTATTAATAATAATAGGAAAGTTTATTTCACCGTGGCCACAATGAAAGGACAGTTCATAGTCAGAGACAACATGTTAACACATTAGCGTCTGGCCATAGACTGACCAAGAGTTCTGTTCAGACATATGGTAAATACACAGTTGTCAGACATAACATAATATCAGATATGATGATGAAGGTAAACAAAATGGTTCTCAGTCACTGGAAGCCACAACAAAGAAGTTATGGCTGGGGAGATGTCGGAGTCTTCTTAAAGAGACATACACACATTAACCAGTCAAGCTGGTCACACTGAAAGTCACGCTGTATAACATGATATCTCAACACAGATCTATAAGGACATGATAATATATTCCACGACAACTTTTATTTATTTATTTGCTTTTACATTTTATATAATGTGTATGAAATGCATATAATGTGTATGAAATGACAACGCGTACCGATGTCAAGCAAAACTGTATGAGTGGTATACATGTGTATGTGTATTCCCACTTTTACTGGGTACTTAACCCTTTATAGGGCACTCATTGAAATACTTAAAAATTCAAAATTTCAACCCTAGGGTGTTATTAGAGTGTTATTACAAGATATTCTTTCAAAACTTTTCATTTTCATGTTGGTTCAAATGGTTCCTCACCCTTCGAGGGGAAAACATTTTCCAGAAAGTGTATGTATAAGAAATATAACAAAAACACATTTACAATTAAAATAATATTTATTTTGAAACATCAGCAGAGGTGTTGGGGTTGCCTGGAAGTACTGAGCTTCTACGGGGGCGAGGCGTAACTGGCCTCTGGCTGCTGGCACTCTTGAACACCTGGATCCTGAAGTTCTTCAGTGACAGGCCCTTCTCAGCAAGCGATGCCCCAGGCATGCCTGTTGTGAGGCTGACATCATCAACATAGTCACACGTACCACAAGGGATAGCCTTCTTCTCCATCTGCATGATGGACTTGAGTGGAGGTACCTCCTGAAGTACTTGAATGGAGTCTCAACAAAGTCAGGGGGATGGTGCTGGTACTCAGGCATGGCTGCATTGTCCAGGTCAACCTTCTTCCAGGTGGTTGCCCTGGCTGCAGGCTTCCTTTTATTGGTGGGCCTCTTGGCTTGTGGTAATGGCTGGTCTTCGTTGTCATCGTCGTCATCAGTGTCATCCTCCTCAAGCACCTCCACTGCAGGCCACACTCATGTCCTCTTGGGAGAGCGACCCATGTCACTCAGGCCTGGAGTGTCCAGGTTGTGGGTGGGTGTGGTGTAATCAAGATCTCCCACATCATCGTCTTCCTCCTCAGAGCCCTCATCATCACTGATGGCATCAGATGGCACCACATTCACCCTATTTCCGTAAAAAAACCTTTTTTATGAGTCAATATCAAGTAGCAGTGAAGTGTAGATCTACTAAAAACTAAGAATATTCACATATAAGTTGTAAATCAAGTTCAAGTTCAAGTTCTTTAATAGTTGTCATACAGAAGTACAGAATACTTTCATACAAAATGCTTCTTACTGTTACGCTCCAGAGACTGTGCTAGACAAGATAGTATCAAATAACATAATATAGCATGTAATTTAGAAGAAGAAAAATGAGGTCACAGTGTTCGGTATAGACATATGTACAATGTTCTGAGTTACCATATAATATACAATACTATGCAGTGTACTAATGTACAGTACTATCTAGTGCAAAGCAGAAATGGGATGAGGTACATTTTTAGGTACAATTTACAGTAAGGTGTACGAGTTGTAGTGCAATCCTTCATCAATAAATATAAAGTGTGGGGAGTGGGTGCTACAGTGTGTTTGTTTAAATTGGGTGTGTGCTATAAAGTGTGTGGAGTGGGTGCTACAGTGTGTTTGTTTAAAGTGAGTGTGTGCGTGTGGATGTGTGTGCTATGTGCGTTTGGTGGTTGTTGTTGTGTAGTGTTCATTCATTGTTCGTTTAGCAGCCTGATGGCCTGGGGATAGAAGCTTCATCTGAGTCTTTCTGTGCTCGCATTGAGACTCCGGTATCGCTTGCCTGACCGCAGCAGTTCAAAGAGGCAGTTGTTCGGGTGACTGGAGTCTTTAATGATTCTCTTAGCCTTGCCCGTGCAACGCTTGTTGTAAATGTTCTGGAGGGTGGGGAGCCCCCCTCCAATTGTGCATTCGGCTGAACGTGTCACTCTTTGTAGTCTGCTTCGGTCTTGTGCAGTGCTATTCCCAAACCAGGAGGTGATGTTGCCGGTTAAGATGCTCTATATTGTACATGAGTAGAAGTTCTTAAGGATCTTCTGACTGACTTGGAACTTCCTTAGGCGCCTGAGGAAGTAGAGGCGTTGTCGTGCCTTCTTCACAACACTGTCAATGTGTGTGGTCCATGTCAAGTCCTCGGATATGTGGGCTCCGAGGTACTTAAAGCTGTTGACTCTCTCAACCGGTGCCCCGTCGATGCTGAGGGGGCTGTAGTCCTTGACCCCCGACCTCCTGAAGTCCACAATCATCTCCTTTGTTTTGCTGACGTTCAGGGAGAGGCTGTTTTCCTGGCACCATCCCGCCAGGACCTTGACCTCTTCCAGGTAGGCCCTCTCGTCGTTGGCAGAGATCAGGCCCACCACCACTGTGTCGTCAGCAAAAAAAAAATAGCATATATAACATTATAAGTGGTGGTACCACTTATTTTCTTCTTAAAATCCAATCAGATTTTTTTTTATCACAAATATTGAATTACTAAGTACATTTTAGCAGCCTTATGTCTAAAAGTGTACATACTGTACATTTTGCTAGTCTTAGGTGAACAGGGTATATGATCAAATATGGTGCCACCATCCAATGCACTATTGAGTACTATTGTCTTGTGTCATAATGCATGATTTGTATGTAAGAAAACACTGTAAGTATGGCTTAGTAGATGCATTGGGCATATGTCTACAAACGGACTTATGGTCACACATGGTGCTAGTCGTAGGTGAATGGGGCATATGGTTCCTAGCATTGTTTATTCAACTATTCAGTGACATAATATGTGAGTTTCATCAACTTACCATTGTTGGTTTTAATTTGATGACTTTAAGTGTGGGAGTAGGTGGGGGCACACAGGTGCACAAAATCAATTCTGGAAGAACACTGAAGTTTGAAATGCCCCATACTACTGCTGATTGGTCAGATGCCATGGTTTGACGTTCTGTGACGTAGCCACATTTCCCCTGATTGGCTGAGCGAAATCCATGTTGTTCTCCAACCTCACAGAGAGGCAAGGGTGGCGGGATGAGGCATGTCCACTTAACACTTTCAGCGCCAATCACGTAATAGTATGTGTTTGCTCGCAAACCGTTGAGCGCCAAACACCTAATATTACGTTTTTAGATTGTTTTTTCTTTTTTTCGATATCCTATACACTCTCACGGACCTCAGTGTTATCATTGCAACTCATTCTGAGACCCCGAGAGTGCAATGCCGGCCGAATACTTCTAGGTGGCAGTATCGCCTACCCTTTGAAACCTTATTTCACACTGTGTGTTACATTTTATATGATCCGGGCGGATAATTTGGACACGGGCAAGTGAAACGGTTCATTCGAGCGACTTGGAACATGTTCAGCACACTTGATGTGCTGCACACTTGAAGGACTCATACTTTCACCAAGCCATCAGACTCATGAACATTACTTAGTCATTCAGATTTTATTGTATATATTTATGTATTCGTTTAACGTATTTTAAGTACCTTACGTTGATTTATTCTACTGTTGCACTTTTTATATTAACTCTCTCAGCACTGTCACTTTTTTCATACATCACTATTATGCTGGTTTTATTGTGTTTTTGTGTATTGTATTGTTTCATTGTGTATTTTATTACCATGCTGTAGGTTGAGGGGGCAAGACCCAAGAATCTTGCTCTTTTTTGTATGAGAATATGACAAAGATGCAACAATAAAGCTGAATCTGAATCTGAATCTGATGCATATTTTGTGCCATTTCATGTCAGGGACCCGATGGACATCAATACTGGAAATCGCGATCAGACAATTGGAATATTCATTTTGGGATACCTCCTAGTAAAGGTAAGGACTATATGTGTCACTTCACAGCGGTTTGTGCCAGATGTCTACATTTTCATTTTTCAGATTATTCCAGATTGCTAAAGTACAGAATCTAAGCTTTCAAATTATGTGTCATATGTTGAAATCAGAGAATTTTTTTAACACGATGTGCTCAATTATAACTTGTAAAGCTGGCTGTGTTCTAGAATACTTAAGAGGTGAAAAGGCCTCTGAAAGGAAGGCCACTTTTCACACTTCAGACAGAGTGAGCTGGGGCGTCAACAAAAAACCCTCCAGCAACGCCCATCACCTGAATAGCATTAACATAATTAAGTGCTGCCATGAGAGTTATCTCTCCTCAGGACCCCTGATGTAAACAAGACAAAAGTATTTTTCTGGTCTTCATTCTCTTTTGTTTGTATTGAGCTGTACTGTATTGTACCCATTCTGCAATCTGTTAATAAAGTTTTCAATGCATAGTAGTATAGACATTATTAGCATAGTAGGTAGTAGTAGTAAAGTGGATAATAGTAAAAGATGGTATGAAGGTTAGTAGTTTCAGATATTAATTGAAGTTAGTTTGGCTCGTCTTCTGCCAGCTTGTACAGACAGGAGCTTGACCTCGTTGACCTTAAGCACAAACCAAAGTGCTTTAATAAAATGTAATAGAATAGAATATTTCTAGAGTCTTTATTGTCATTATACAGACAGCATTGTATAGCTCAATAGTGCACAATTAATAAACAATAATTATTATTAGGAAGATACAATAAAATAGTCCATTTCTATGGTCCATCTATCTGGACTGTATAGGACTGTGAAGCTATGTACCCCCCCCGTGCTGCTTTGACACCAGAATTTCCCCAAGGGGATTAATAAAGGATCATCTTATCTTAGTAGGTAACATCACAATAAAAAAATTAGGAAGATAAAATAAAAGTCCATTTCTACAGAGTGTATGGATGCAGGTTCCATGTGTGTGTGTGTGTGTGTGTGTGTGTGTGTGTGTGTGTGTGTGTGTGTGTGTGTGTGTGTAATAACAACACGTTAATAATCTCAGCACTGTATCTGTATCTCTGTGTGTGTGTGTGTGTTGGGTCTTGAGGGGGTATATCTAACATCGTACAGTCTTGTTCTGAGGTGCTGTAGACGTTGGTCGCGGGCATGTGATGTATTTTCCCGCATCAGAACAGTATTGTCTTATCTCCTTAAAAAGATAATTCATTCAGTCATTGTCAAGTCCGGGTGGGGGTATCACTGGAAAATTGGAGATGATCGGGTAGCGTTTTGGTTCTTTCAGCAGTTGAAACTCGAATGGCTCAGCATCATCACGGTGTAATTTCGCCGTCACCATGCCAGGTCTGCTGGCATCGAAGCTGTAATAGAATAAAGAACACATTTAAAATTCTATTCTATTTCGTAAAGAAAACACTGGTCCCAGGACACTGCGAGTCAAGCATCCATGTCATCACATTTCGTACATTGATTGTAGGAAGGACATTATAATGTGAAGTCAACTAAAAAATGATTACATTATTATTATTATTATTATTATTATTATTATTTTTACGAATGAGGAAATGTTTTCCTCCTGTTTTTTCTGTTCTTATCTTAGAGAATTTTGGTTTGCAAATATTGCAATAGGCTAATTTATTTAGCCCTATTAGCTATGGTGAAGAAGGTTTATTTTGTTTCTGGTAATTTTTTAGTTGACTTCACATTATAATGTCCTTCCTACGGTCAAAGTTGACCAGCAATCCCCGGCATACCTGCATTGATGTCACTTCCTGCCCACCTTGTACATAGCCACCATCTTTTCAAACTAACATTGCTAGCCATTAACACTGATTTTTTTTTTTTTTTTGATTGAATACTTTATTTTGACACAAATTGTAGGACAAAAAAAACATTTTAAAAGACAAGACAATAACAGTGTCAACAACGCTGGTCAAAAATGGATAAAACACAATAAAGCCAAGGCTTGTTTCCATTGTGGTCCATACATGGAACATAAAAAGGCACAGAAACACAAATGGACATGTACACTAGACAGGATACATCCTAAAAATGTGTATAAAAACACCTAACCTGACAACTCATACAGTTAACTAATGTTAAAAGAAAATCCGCAAACCCTTAAAAGCAACTCATGATAAAAGAAATAAAAGCCAAGTTATGATAAAAGAGATAAAAAACATTTTAAGACCAATTTGAGTTGCTGCTGAGCCATGTTTTTAGGGCGGATTTAAATCCGAGAGGGGAGTTCAGGAGTTTTATGAATGTTGGCAGGGCATTCAACATTACCGTAGCCGAGTAAAAAAATGCATCTTTCACCATGCATGTCCTGACTCTCGGCGGGACCAGGTCTGTGGGGCTTCCTCTTGTGGCGTGTTTGTGGACATCTCCTACTTTATTAAAATAATTTACTAGGTACTTGGGGACCGTTTCTTTCAGTACTTTAAAAACCAGTAGCATTTTAAGCTGGTGTACCCTTTCTTCAACCCTAAGCCATCCCAGACTGCTAAAGTGGGCTGGCGTTAGGTGAGTCCTAAAGTGAAGGTTGTGCAGGAGTCTCACTAGTTTGTTTTGGGAGGTCTGGAGCTTTGTCTTCATTTGTTTTGATATGTTGCTGTACCATGAAGTGCAAGCATAGTCAAAGTGACATTGGATGAGGGCTCCAGCTAGGGTCCTCAGAGCGTTTCTATTTATGAATGAGGAAATTCTAAATAAAAATTTGGTTTTTTGATTGACCTTAGTAATAACTTTTTGTGCCATTTTTTCATTAGAAAGTTTGTTATTTAAAATAAAGCCCAGGTAGGTGACCTCCTCTTTATCATCAATAACGTTTTCACCTACTCTAATTTTAAAACCCTGGGATTTCTTTAGGTTGGCGTTTGACCCAAAGAGTATAGCCTCTGTTTTTCCCAGATATAGAGACAATTTATTGTCACTGAGCCAAGAGCAGATCTTTTTCATTTCACTGCTCAGGACACATTCCACTTTAGACTTATCCCTGTCAGAGACCAGGAGTGCAGAGTCGTCAGCAAACAGGAACAGGTTGCAATCGCATGCCGATTTCATGTCATTAATATATATTAAAAACAGTTGAGGCCCCAAAATGCTTCCTTGGGGGACCCCACATGTCACTGGAAGGGACGAGGACAAGGTGCCATTGATGTCTACCACCTGTTCTCTTCCCTCCAGGTAGGACTTGACCCATTTGGCTGACTTGCTATCAAAGCCTATCGCTCTAAATTTTTCTAGTAGGATGGAGTGGTTGACCGTGTCAAATGCCTTTTGCAGGTCCAACATTACCATCCTGCAGTAGTTCCCCTTGTCCATCTCCCGTTTTATATAATTGGTCAGGTACAGTAAACAGGTGTCAGTGGAGTGTGATTTTCTGAAACCTGATTGGAACTGGTACAGTAGTCTATGTTCAGTCAGGTAGTTGTCTATCTGCTCATATACCAGCCTCTCAATTACCTTTGATATGGAACAAAGGATAGAAACGGGGCGGTAGTTACCTGGATCTAGTTTGTTTCCTTTTTTAAATAGAGGGGTTACCCTAGCAATCTTGAGTTCTTGCGGGATATGACCCTGGTTGATGGAGAGGTTGGTGATATGGGCTACAATGGGAGCTATGATGGAAGCAGAGTCTCTGAGAAATCTGGTGGGAATATTGTCATGGCCTGTGGCTTTTGTTGGCTGCAGCATACTGAGCTTTTTCATAACCTCTTCAGTAGTTACTTCAGTCAATTTAAAATCATTTTCACGTACACCCAGTTCCTTATAAAAGGCCTGGATGTGCTGTATGCCATATCGGCCAGAGTGGATCGGCAGTTTGTTCACCAAAGTGGTAGCAACAGTTGTGAAGAAGGTGTTTAAACAATTTGCCACGCTCAATTTGTCAGAGATGATCGTGTTATCTATTTTCAGGTTGAGATTTGTGGTTTTAGTCTTGAGTCTATTATTGTGACCCAGTGTTTTTAAAGACTTCCACAGTTTTTGAGGATTATTTTTATTTTCCTCAATTTTTTCGTTAAAATAGTTCAGTTTTGCTTTTTTGATCATATTAGTTACACCATTTCTTAGTGTTTTACAGGTCTCAAAGAGCTGTTCATTTTTAGTTTTTCTGTATTTAGAGAAGCTCTCATTTCTCACTCTAATGGCTTTTAGAATCTCGGCAGTGACCCAGGGCTCTGTTCTAGCTTTGACCCTGGTCACCTTTGAGGGTGCAAGCGTGTCAATAACTGAAAGGAAGGTGGTTTTAAAGCATGACCAAGCTTTTTCTGTCGATGTGCAGTTTAGTACATTTGTCCAATCTACTTTGTCCAGAGCTGTTTTTAAGGCTTCACTTGTGTAGTTTTTCAGAGATCTGAATCTGATTGTGTTCTGACAATTTATTACAGGTCTGTGAATTTTACGAGTGCAGAAAATGATGTGATGGTCACTTAGACTGCACTCTATCACGCCACTTCTAGAGATCTTGGTCTGGTCTGATGTCAGAATTAGATCAATGATGGTTTGTGTGGAAGAGCAGACTCTTGTGACTTGAGTGATCAGCTGATTTAAGTCATGTAGGTTGCAGTAATTTCTGAATGATTTAAAGATTGGTGCATCTTTTTTAAGAGTGTTGGTATTAAAATCTCCAATCAAAATCACCTCAGATTTTTGAAGAAGGAACACCTGTTCCGAAACATGTCTGTATTCGGCTGCGATTAAAACTTGTTGAAACCTGAGAGTGCTGGTCCGGCTTCCTGCTTTCTTCTACTTATTTTATTATGATAAAATATATATACAATATACAATAAAATATAGATAATTACCTGAAGTGCTGGTATTTATTTATATGTGGGAACCTTTTGAAGAAGCCACTCAGATGCTGTTGCCAGTCGTAGCTTTGCACAAGTACCATGCCGTCTTCACGTCCCACAATCTGAGGGATATTGACTCCTTTCACCTGATTGATTGATTGATTGAAAATTTTATTAACAGATTGCAGAATGGGTACAATACAGTACAGCTCAATACACACAATTGTTAAGGGGATGCATACCAGAGAAATACTTCCGTCTTGTTTACATCAGGGTCCCCCATTTTCAATTCATCATAACAGAAGAAGAGAGTATATACATTTGATGAAGAAACTGTACATTGTAGGAGGTGGGGGGGGGGGGGGTAACTGTACATTGGTTTATCGACTAAACCTTACTAGGTTACCTCAGAGCTTTTCCTCACAATGTCGGAGATGCCTGCCTGGGTGTCGACTGCAGTTTTCCTGTAGACCTGCTTGATCAACCCAAAGCACCAGTCTGGGCCAAACTTAGTGTGGCCTGCAATCAGGAAGTGGAGGCCAAGCTGCAAGTGTCGTTTGTGGATAGTACGCCAGGCACAATACCACAAGACGTATGTAACCCTGGTAATATTAACTAACCCTGGTAATATTAACCTAGTGGTTATCCTGTTAATATAATATATGTTAAATATATGTTATTATTTTGTATTTTGTATATCTTATTTACCTCTGGGTAATATGTTCTACATATACCATTATTTCATGTATGGGTAATATGTAGAACTCCTGTCTATGTGAACTGGGAACTGTGGCTTGGCCAATCAGGAAAAAGGTCAGGGTTGATGGGACTGGGTTTAACCAGGTGTGGTGATTGAGCTCTCGAGACCAGAAAGTGAGAGGGTGAGAGAAGCAGGTGGAAAAGTGTGCAAATGTTTGACACACCATTGCTAAGTTGTATCCAGTATAGTGTTATCAAGTGTTCTGGCCTAGAACACACGCTGAACATTATATGTGATGTCGGGGAATTGTGCATGTTAGATAGGCATGCCTAATCAATTGCTCCACATTGGACTGGGTGTTGAGGCTAGCTGGCTAAGCTAGGTAAACAGTAGCAGGCCCCGGATAGCTAACCCGGAAACCCACTACATTCGAGAACAGGATAAGCGGTCTGTGCTACCAGGGCCTGTACAGATTTCGGGAACCAGATAGCAGTCTGTGCTACCAAGGCCTGTACAGACTTCCTCTGGCAGCGTGGGAGGCCCACCAGGACTTCACATTGCATCGTACTCAATCTCCACTTTCTCCTTTCCCCCCACCTGAACACTGACTCCGGACCGTGAGTACTTTGGCTCATTAGAGCTGAAGATTAAATGGGATTGTGAGTTTCCCATCAATCAGGCCTGCAACGGGGTTTTTTGTTTGTTTGTTTTTGTTTATTAGATGCCGGCTTAGGTATATTAGTATATTGTATTATTGTACAGGATATTTCATTTGTAATTAGCTGTATCATTAATGCCATTTTGGATATAGGTTTTCATTTATATTTCCTTTTTTGATATTGAGCACATGGTGCCTTTGAGTTTGAACCAGAGTACAGAGTAACAGCTCTGTTATTTTGTTTTCCTTTTTTGATATTGAGCACATGGTGCCTTTGAGTTTGAACCAGAGTACAGAGTAACAGCTCTGTTATTTTGTTTTCCTTTTTTGATATTGAGCACACCGTGCCTTTGAGAGACAATACTCTATTTATTAACTAACTAACATTTTCTTTATTCGGTAATGTGTATATATATACACACGGTGTATGTAATATATAACACTATGTTCAATACAGATTATTTTTATATTTAAAGTTAAGTGTCTGGCTTGATCATTTCTATTTCAAAGGTATTGATGTTATATCCCAAACAGATATTCGTATATTTGTATTAGATTAGTAAGAGCTAGGTGTTACGAACCTAGGGCCCTGCCCTCTAAGTCAACTGGGGTAAAAGGGGCTACATAAATGGAGGTTCCAGTGAGAATCTGTTTGGGTTTATAACAATATATAGGTTAGAAATCAAGCCAGTAGCACCATAAAAGGAATTGTTTAATTTACAAGGGAAAAATATATATATATTGTTTAATTTACAAAAAGAAAATATATATATTGTTTAATTTACAAAAAGAAAATATATATATTGTTTAATTTGCAGAAATAAAATATATATATTGTTTAATTTGCGGAAAGAAAATATATATATTGTTTAATTTGCAAAAAGAAAATATATATATTGTTTATTTTGCAAAAAGAAAATATATATATTGTTTAATTTGCAAAAATAAAATATATATATTGTTTAATTTGCAGAAAGAAAATATATATATTGTTTAATTTGCAAAAAGAAAATATATATATTGTTTAATTTACAAAAAGAAAATATATATATTGTTTAATTTGCAAAAAGAAAATATATATATTTGTTTAATTTACAAAAAGAAAATATATATATTGTTTAATTTGCAGAATGAAAATATATATATTGTTTAATTTGCAAAAAGAAAATATATATATTGTTTAATTTGCAGAAAGAAAATATATATATTTAATTTGCAAAAAGAAAATATATATATTGTTTAATTTGCAGAAAGAAAATATGTATATTGTTTAATTTGCAAAAAGAAAATATATATATTGTTTAAGTTGCTAAGAGCAAAAAGAAAAAAAAATCTATAAATGGATAAAATGGACACTCAAGCTGCGCTTGTGATGGAGCTTAAAGACTGGTGCTGTGGGGAGGGATTAAATGTGGCTCATGCGCTTATGGTCCTCATTTCAGAAGATGTTGATGTCACCAACATAGAAAAGACCCTGGAGACAGTAAAATGTCTGGGGCGAGTGCGTGTCAGAGGCAGGTCGTTCAGTACACAGCGGAAAAAGTTTATGATCCTGTGTGAATGTCGGGAAAAGGTAACGGGTGAGAATGTTCCCCCTGAAGTTATGCCTACGGATGGTGGCAAGGCGTGGCCTATAATCATAGTAGGAGAGACCCCCTCAGCCCCTGTGAATGATGCTAAATTCTATGAGAAGTTAGCAGGACTACTGTTTGCTGAGGGGAAGACGGAGGAAGACCTCCAGAACATGTTTCAGGGAGCAGACTCTCCCGTTAGCCCAACCGAATCCATCCTGCGCGCACTTAGTGAGTTGATGGACAAAGTAAAACCCCCCACTGAGCATAACAGCTATCGGCGCCTACGTCTGTTTTCTGGGACCTTGCCCACTCCATCAGGTGAAGAACAGTTTGAACACTGGTTAGAGCAAGCACGACTCATGGTAGAAGAAAGTGATGGCTCTGATAAAGAGAAGAGGCGGAGGCTGATGGAAAATCTCAAAGGCTCTGCACTAGAAATAGTGAAATCTGCACGAGCCAGCAACCCTGATGTTAGTCCTGGAGAATGCCTGGAAGCCCTGGAACATGTGTTTGGAACTGTGCAGTCTGGAGAAGACTTGTACATCTCGTTCCGAATGATGCAGCAGCAGCCAGGTGAGAAACTCTCTGACTTTCTGAGGCGTCTGGAGCAGTCACTAGACAAAGTGAGCCAGCGAGGTGGTATTCTACCAACAAATGTGGACAGAGCACGGATAGAGCAGTTGTTGCGAGGTGCAGTGGCCTCTGATCTAATGCTCGGTAATCTCCGCCTAAGAGAGAGGAAAGCAGCACCGCCCACCTTTCTTCAGCTATTGAAGGATATACGCTCAGAGGAAGAGTATGAGGCCTCAAGGAAGAAACTCTTCCCCGCTGTGCAGTGTGTTCCGGTGATGACAGAAATTGACGGAAAACAGGCTGAAATACAGAGCCTGAAAGCTGAAGTAAAGGAGCTAAAGTCCTTAGTTGCTGCAGTGGCGACTAGGCCAGACCGAGGCAGGCAAGATACTGCAGAGAACATGGCTCTCAATGTAGCCACACCCAGTGAGCTTCGTCCTGACTCCGAGTTAGCGGCATTGAGGAAACAGATGAAGCGACTCCAAAACAAAGTCGACCAAAGAGTGACTCCCAGAGAAACTGCGGCTGCAGTCTCGACGTTGGACGTGTCAAGACCTGTCTCCAGCTATCCCCGAAGATCGCCAAAGGGTGCAGAGGAGAAATTCTGCTACCGGTGTGGCGAGGGTGGTCATTTTGCAGGGAAGTGTCAAAACCCTGAGAACCAGGCTAAGGTTATCAAGAGACTAATTCATGCCCTGAGAGTAGCAAAAGACCAGCAGCAGACAGGTAGTGTCACCCATGGTAACAAGAACTGTGACGTGAAAAAGAGTGCAGTTACCTTACAGAGTCCATCTATCCCTGAGGGTTTGGTAGGGCCACCTAGCCTTGTAAAGTTGAAGGTTAGTGGACAACCTTGCACCGCCCTGTTAGACAGCGGCTCCCAGGTGACTATAATTGTTGCACCCTGGTATCAGAAGTACTTATCTCATGTCCCAATCCAGCCTGTCTCTGGGCTAGCCCTCTGGGGTCTAAGTGAATCCAATATGAGTTACCCCTACCTTGGCTATGTAGTCGTAGATGTAGAGTATCCAGCAGAGGTGGTAGGTACCAGTCAGACTATGACAGTCCTTGCACTCATCTGCCCGAGCCCTAAGACTGCAGACCAGACATCTGTCATTGTAGGGACCAATGCTAGTCATGTAAGACAATTGGTGAAGCAGTGCAGAGATGGTGGGATTGATGTGACTTCGACCTTAGGCGTCCAAGCTTGTGCTGTAGGAGACCAGGCTACTTTGAAGCGCTCAGATGAGATGGTGGAGGGAGAAGATAGAGTAGGCTCAGTGCGGTGGAAAGGACCAGGTCCGTTGACTCTACCCCCTGGTGGTGATGTGCAGGCTGTGTGCAAAGTTGAGCTAACACAGGCAGTAGGCCAGGAGATCCTAATGCTAGACGCCTCACCAATAGCCCCTCTCCCTGCTGGTGTGTCACTGCAGCCCATGGTAGTGTGTAGCCAGGCCATGGACAGCAACAGTTTCAGAGTCCTACTCAAAAATGACTCTCTGAGAGAAACAAGGATAGCAGTGGGAACGGTGATTGGGTATCTGCACCTGGTGGATTCAGTCACTGTCATCCCGCCCAAAGAGACAACCTCATCAGAGTTTGATGAGAGCAGAATCAACTTCGGAGACTCGCCTATCTCAGAAGAGTGGAAATCCCGTCTTCGCCAAAAACTGTCGCAAAGATCTCATGTCTTCTCCATGGAAGAGTGGGATGTCGGACTAGCTAAAGGGGTAGAACACCAGATCCGTCTCTCTGATCCTCGCCCATTCCGTGAGCGTTCACGACGACTGGCACCTGCAGACATTGAGGATGTGCGAAAGCACCTACAAGAGCTCCTGCAAGCCGGGATCATAAGAGAGTCTCGGAGCCCCTATGCCTCACCAATCGTGGTTGTGAGGAAGAAAAATGGAACAGTCAGGATGTGCATCGATTACAGGTTGCTCAACAGTCGTACCATCCCAGACCAATACACAACCCCTTGCATTGATGATGCGCTGAATGCCCTGACAGGAAGTCAATGGTTCTCCGTCCTCGATTTGCGAAGCGGCTATTACCAGATCGCCATGTCGGAGGAAGACAGAGAGAAGACGGCGTTCATCTGCCCATTAGGGTTCTACGAGTTTGAGAGGATGCCACAGGGCATAAGTGGAGCCCCAGCAACCTTTCAGCGGTTAATGGAGAGAGCAGTAGGTGACATGAACTTACTCCAGGTGTTGGTGTACCTTGACGACCTGATTGTCTTCGGGAGGTCTCTAGAGGAGCACGAAGAAAGGCTGCTCAAGGTCCTGGATCGCCTCGGAGAAGTCGGACTGAAACTCTCCATAGACAAGTGTCAAATCTGCCTGCCGAGAGTGAAATACCTGGGTCACATTGTGTCCGCCGAGGGTGTCGAACCTGACCCGGAAAAGATAGAAGTGGTTACCAACTGGACTCGCCCGACGAACCTGAAGACCTTGCAATCCTTCTTAGGGTTCTGTGGCTACTATCGGCGTTTCATAGCCAATTACGCTGCCATTGTGCAACCACTGACGGAGCTGACAAAGGGTTATGCACCCACGCAGAAGAGCAGAAAGAACGCCCACGATAGGAGTAAGGCGTACATCAAAGAGTCAGAGCCTTTTGGAGAACGATGGAATCAGCCTTGCACAGATGCGTTTCACCAGATCATACGATGTCTGACGCATGCACCTGTGTTGGCATTTGCAAACCCCCAAAATCCTTACATCCTACATGTTGACGCTAGCTTGAAGGGACTTGGAGCAGTGCTCTACCAAGAGTACACAGAGGGCCTGCGACCAGTGGCTTTCGCAAGCAGAAAACTGAGTGCATCTGAGCAGAACTATCCAATCCACCAGTTGGAGTTCTTGGCGCTAAAGTGGTCTGTAGTAGACAAATTGCATGATTATCTCTACGGAGCCAGATTCACAGTACGTACGGATAACAATCCCCTTACCTACGTGCTCACCACAGCAAAGCTCAGTGCAGTAGGGCATCGATGGCTGGCTGCCCTGTCCACCTATGAATTTGATGTACAGTACCGCCCGGGCCGACACCATATAGATGCAGACCTACTGTCCCGGATCATGCCTGAGGAAGAAACCCGTAATGAATGGGTGACTCTATCACAGACTGGAGTAAAGGCCATCGGCCAGCGAATCTCTATCCCTGAGACTCACGGCTGCCCACAGAGGTGTGTCGACCAGTTGGGAGCTTCCCCTCAGTGCATCCCAGACATCTATGCGTTTCCAACCCACTTGGAATCCGAGTCATTGAGACAGATGTCAAAGCAAGAGCTTAAGAGAGCTCAGGAAAAGGATGTCGATATAGGACCTGCTATCAAGGCCGTGAAGCAGGGGAAATGGCTTGAAGATGAGGATGCAAGTCCAGAACTCTCTAAGCTCAAACGAGAGATGGGAAAGTTGACCATGAAAGAAGGTATGTTGTATCGGTTGAGCAAGCGACCTTCTGGAGATGTTGTCACTCAACTTGTACTCCCAAAAGAGTTCAGAGAAATAGTGTTGAAGGCCATGCACAACGATTTAGGACACCTTGGCATTGAGAGAACTGTCGACCAACTGAGGAGCAGATTCTTCTGGCCGAAGATGTCTGTAGAAGTGGAACAGTACATTAAGAACTGTGGAGAGTGCATCACTCGTAAGTCCCTTCCTCAGCGAGCAGCTCCACTACACCAGATCGTGAGCAAAGGTCCAATGGATCTTGTGTGTATTGATTTTCTCTCAATGGAACCCGACAGTAAAGACATAAGCAATGTGTTGGTGGTCACAGACCATTTTACTCGCTATGCTCAGGCTTTCCCCACCAGAAGCCAGAAAGCACATGTTGTCGCAAAAGTACTGGTGGAGAAATACTTTGTACATTATGGGCTGCCAGCAAGAATCCATTCGGACCAAGGCCGTGACTTCAAAAGTCGACTGATCCGGGAGATGCTGCAAATGATGGGAGTACGGAAATCCAGAACCACTCTGTATCACCCACAAGGAGACCCACAGCCCGAACGCTTTAACCGCACGCTATTGTCAATGCTGGGCACGCTGAGTCAAGAAAAGAGGCGGCAGTGGAGTCAGCAAGTACCTTACTTAGTGCATGCATACAATAGCACCAAGTGCAACTCCACCGGATACTCTCCGTACTTCTTGATGTTCGGAAGAGAAGCAAGACTTCCTGTGGATGTGTGTTTTGGTATGTCGCCGGATGGCAAGGAAAGAGGTCACCACATCAAGTATGTGGCTAAGCTGAAAGACGACCTGCAAAGAGCCTTTGAACTAGCTTCTGCCGCAGCTGACAAAGTACACCAGCGAAACAAGAAGTCCTATGACAAGAGAGTGACCTGCCAAACCTTGGAACCTGGTGACAGAGTGTTGTTAAGAAACCTAGGGTTGAGAAGAAAACACAAACTCCAAAGCCGATGGAGTGCTGTTCCTCACGTGGTGGTGAGCAAAATGCCCAACTTACCTGTTTACAGAGTGAGTCCTGAAGATGGAATAGGACGCACAAGGACCCTACACAGAGATCATCTCCTACCCATTGGACAACTGGTACGGATGCCAAGAACGGAGAGTGACCACAACACACCTGTGAAACCAAGAACTAGGGCAGGAACTATCAAGAAGCAACAACGTATACCGTCTCCTCCTACAACAGAAGAGAGTGAGCCGACGTCTGACTCATCCTCTGAAGTAGAGTATGTAAGGGAGCGCAGACCCTACAGTACCTACCTGGAAGGGATCCTGAAGAAAAGGACTGTGCAAGAGCCAGCTGTCGTCATCCCTGATGAAGAACCAGTCAGAGCTCCTGACACATACGAGGATGAACAGAGCGGAGAGGAGCCATCTCCTGAGTCAGAGTCTACTGAGTCAGAGTCTCCTGAGTCAGAGTCTCCTGAGTCGGGGTCGGACATACAAGGAGGGCACGCTAGCAGCTCTGAAGAAGAAGTTGTGCCTGAGACACAAACCAGGCCTAAACGAGCAGTAAAGCCAATAATTAGACTCACCTATGATGAGCCAGGTAAATCCAGAGACAAACCGTTGACCATAGTGCACAGAGGTATGGTTATAAATGTCTGTTAAATGTCGTGTCTTATGGGGACATACAGACCTTTGGAAGGGGGAGGGTGTAACCCTGGTAATATTAACTAACCCTGGTAATATTAACCTAGTGGTTATCCTGTTAATATAATATATGTTAAATATATGTTATTATTTTGTATTTTGTATATCTTATTTACCTCTGGGTAATATGTTCTACATATACCATTATTTCATGTATGGGTAATATGTAGAACTCCTGTCTATGTGAACTGGGAACTGTGGCTTGGCCAATCAGGAAAAAGGTCAGGGTTGATGGGACTGGGTTTAACCAGGTGTGGTGATTGAGCTCTCGAGACCAGAAAGTGAGAGGGTGAGAGAAGCAGGTGGAAGAGTGTGCAAATGTTTGACACACCATTGCTAAGTTGTATCCAGTATAGTGTTATCAAGCGTTCTGGCCTAGAACACACGCTGAACATTATATGTGATGTCGGGGAATTGTGCATGTTAGATAGGCATGCCTAATCAATTGCTCCACATTGGACTGGGTGTTGAGGCTAGCTGGCTAAGCTAGGTAAACAGTAGCAGGCCCCGGATAGCTAACCCGGAAACCCACTACATTCGAGAACAGGTTAAGCGGTCTGTGCTACCAGGGCCTGTACAGATTTCGGGAACCAGATAGCAGTCTGTGCTACCAAGGCCTGTACAGACGTCCTCTGGCAGCGTGGGAGGCCCACCAGGACTTCACATTGCATCGTACTCAATCTCCACTTTCTCCTTTCCCCCCACCTGAAGACTGACTCCGGACCGTGAGTACTTTGGCTCATTAGAGCTGAAGATTAAATGGGATTGTGAGTTTCCCATCAATCAGGCCTGCAACGGGGTTTTTTGTTTGTTTGTTTTTGTTTATTAGATGCCGGCTTAGGTATATTAGTATATTGTATTATTGTACAGGATATTTCATTTGTAATTAGCTGTATCATTAATGCCATTTTGGATATAGGTTTTCATTTATATTTCCTTTTTTGATATTGAGCACATGGTGCCTTTGAGTTTGAACCAGAGTACAGAGTAACAGCTCTGTTATTTTGTTTTCCTTTTTTGATATTGAGCACATGGTGCCTTTGAGTTTGAACCAGAGTACAGAGTAACAGCTCTGTTATTTTGTTTTCCTTTTTTGATATTGAGCACACGGTGCCTTTGAGAGACAATACTCTATTTATTAACTAACTAACATTTTCTTTATTCGGTAATGTGTATATATATACACACGGTGTATGTAATATATAACACTATGTTCAATACAGATAATTTTTATATTTAAAGTTAAGTGTCTGGCTTGATCATTTCTATTTCAAAGGTATTGATGTTATATCCCAAACAGATATTCGTATATTTGTATTATTAGATTAGTAAGAGCTAGGTGTTACGAACCTAGGGCCCTGCCCTCTAAGTCAACTGGGGTAAAAGGGGCTACACGTAGTTGTTCTTGTTTTGCCCGGAGCAATTGTCGCAGTGCAGGTCGACGTTCTTTTCTCCAACTCCGTAGTTGTTGAAGTAATGATGCAGATAGCTGATCACAGCATTGCTACCTGTAATGGGAAATATTAAAGGACAAAACGATGAGCCGTTTACAAATCATTCTGAGTCATTATTAATAATAGGACCGTTTATTTCACCGTGGCCACAATGAAAGGACAGTTTACAGACAGATACATCATGTTCACACATAATCGTCTGGCCATAAAGTGACCAAGAGCTCTGCTATGGCTGGGAAGATGTTGGTATCTTGGAGTCTCTTACCCTTACTCGTGGCCATCCCTTCATCAATCAGGTAATTCACCTGCTTTGTCAGCCCTTCACAATGTACACAAAAAACAGGCCACACTTGCAAGGTGTTGCAAAATACATGGGCCCAACTTGAAGAGGGTGAGAGGGGTAGTGCACCTGACAGAAGAAAGAAAAATGATACATTGAAATAATGTTGTAGTGTACTGTAGTGCTGTAGTGATTGTGATGGTGATTGTCATTTTAAATATTCCACAACATGATGTAATGCTGTAATACAGCAAACAAACGTTTTTTGTCAAGTAATTTAACAACAAAAATCTACATTGTAATAGGATAGGATTCTCACCTGCTGTGCATAATCAAAGCTGTAGTGCATTGTGATGTCTTGGCTTGCCGGGGTGGAAGGGCCTAGAGACAGCTGCAATTCCGCACGTGTCTTTTTGGTGGCCGCAGTCATCTCCTGTAACAGCTCGCGCTCTCTCTTAACACGGGCCAGATGTTGTAATTGCACCTGCAGTTTTTCTGTCTGCAGTTTATCTGGCTTGACGGCCGCTTGACTCAATTGGTAGTTGTTTTTGTAGCATTGCCAACACAAATCTGTCCTCGGTTTGGTGATTGTTATCTGGGGCAGAAGGGTTTTCCACAGCTGAAGAAAGCTCCCCTGACCAACAACGCAATGTCCTAGAAACAGAAGTGGTTTATGGAATGTTAGATCGTTAATGTCTTTGTCTTGGTAATAGTACACATTACATACACAATGACAGAGGATGGCTACTCAGGACTGGTGTACTTAATGCTGCAAATTTTACACAATTGATGTGTAAACACAAGTGGTTTATGGAATGTTAGATTGTTAATGTCTTTGTCTTGGTAATAGTACACATTACATACACAATGGCAGAGGACGGCTACTCAGGACTGGTGTACTTAATGCTGAAATTTTACACAATTGATGTGTAAACACAAGTGGTTTATGGAATGTTAGATCGTTAATGTCTTTGTCTTGGTAACTTGAACTTAAGTGATGTCAATAAGTACATTGGAGAGATTGTATTGTGAGAAGGATATTTGATGAAAGCAGCTTGGCTCCTTCAACATTGCATTCCATTCCTGTTGAACAGATCATGCTTATTATAGAACAGTAGAAAATTATCAACATTATGGAATGTTGCAGTCCAGACGGCTGTACCTCATGTCACCTTGTCCTATACATGGAAATGGGCCTGAGATAACCAAGAGCTTACTTGACTCCAGAAGAGTGGTGAGCAATAGTCTGAAGTCTCTCTCCAGCTGCACAGACTGTTCAGCCCTGAGCCTTCATGAAATAAATTAATAATAAATAAAAAACACACATACCTGCTTGCTCCCCAGCAGGTTTGTAGAGACGCCACACTGACGCTTTGGTCACATTGCTTGGCAGTAACTTGGCACTGTAGTCTCTGTCTTCATCCGAATCTTCTTCACCTGAAGAGCCCGGTTCGCACGGTTCAGGGACTGGATCTGGGTCGACTTCGTGAAAATAGTCCAATATGAACCCATTAATTAAATGCGATGCATCGATGTCTCTTCCTGATGCAGCTATTTTGTTGAGAGCAGCAGCTATCTTCTGTGCGTCCATCTCTCAACTCAAGACACATTCAAAGTGTCACCAGGTGCCAACAGGTGTGTACGTCTTGTGGGCGTTGCGCTGCGGGCTGCCTCTCCCCCCAAGGTTTAGGTTCGATTTAGGTCTCTAATCCTTTCAATCTCACCATTGTTACACTCTATCGCCCTCCAGGTCCCCTCGATCACTTCGCAGATGAGCTGGACATGCTTCTAAGCTCCTTACCGGAAGATGGTACCCCTCTCCTTCTATTGGGCGACTTCAACCTGCCTGACTCATCTCAGTCGGTCCCAGTGGTCTCCCTCCTACAACAATTTGACCTGACTCCCACTGCCATGCCTCCCACCCACAAAGCAGGCAACTCCTTGGATCTCATATTTTCCCGTAACTCTATTTTAACACCAATTTTAACACCACGGTAACTCCCCTACATGTATCTGACCATTCCTTCATATCCTTCTCACTAACTCTCATGCTTAACCGGAAGGTCTTCATCCCAACTCAAACCGTCTCACTCAGACGCAACCTGCCCTCCCTATCCCCCTCCACCCTCTCCTCTGACATAATATCGGCTCTACCTTTGAGTGACACCTTCTCTGCTCTCCCCACAGAGATGGCAACCTCCACCCTCCTCTCAGCCCTTGCAACCTCCTTCGACAAGCTCTGTCCCCTCGTTGAGAAACCTGCCCGCCGTTCCCCACCCAGTCCATGGCTGATGGATGCAGTGAGAGAACAAAGACAGGTCCTGAGAGCGGCTGAGAGGAAGTATAGAAAGTCACGCCTCACTGCTGACATCGACACATATCACAACATCTTGTTAACATTCTACAAAACCATTACGAAAGCCAAACCTTCTTTCTTTCACCATAGGATCGAGGCCTCTGCCAAGAATCTTTGCAAACTGCATGCTACCATGTCCTCCCTCCTCACTCCCCCCCCACCCTCTCCTCCCTCATCATTTTCTGCCGAAGACTTTGCGATCTTCTTTGAGGAAAAAGTGGAGAACATCCGCAGCTCCTTCTCCCAACCCCCACCCATTCCAAACACTGAATCGAGAACCTCATCCTTCACTCTGTCATCTTTCTCTCCCATTACAGAAGCCGAGACCCTGACACTGTAACGTCGAACCGTCCGACTACATGCCAGCTGGACCGGCTATCCTCCCCACTCCTCCAGACCATAGCACCGGACATCCTCCCATTCCTAACTGGTAAAAAAAAAATGAGGTCACAGTGTTCAGTATAGACATATGTACAATGTTCGATGCAGAATAGACGTAACTGAGTTACCATATAATATACAATACTGTGTAGTGTACTAATATACAATACTATATAGTGCAAGGCAGAAATAGGATGAGGTGCAATTTAGGTACAATTTACAGTAGGTGTACGAGTTGTAGTGCAAATCCTTTATCAATAAATATAAAGTGTGTTTGTGTGATCTAAAGTGTGGAGAGTGGGTGCTGCAGTGTGTTGTTTGTTTAAGTGAGTGTGTGCGTGTGGGTGTGTGCTGTGTGCATTTGATGGTTGTTGCATAGTGTTTATTGTTCGTTTAGCAGCCTGATGGCCTGGGGATAGAAGCTTCTTCTGAGTCTTTCTGTGCTCGCCTTAAGACTCCGGTATCGCTTGCCTGACCGCAGCAGTTCAAAGAGGCAGTTGTTCGGGTGGCTCGAGTCCTTAATAATTCTCTTACCCTTCCCCTTGCACCGCTTGTTGTAAATGTTCTGGAGGGTGGGAAGCCCCCCTCCAATTGTGCGTTCGGCTGAACGTGTCACTCTTTGTAGTCGGCTACGGTCTTGTGCAGTGCTATTCCCAAACCAGGAGGTGATGTTGCCAGTCAGGATGCTCTCTATTGTGCATGAGTAGAAGTTCCTAAGGATCTTCTGACTGACTTGGAACTTCCTTAGGCGCCTGAGGAAGTAGAGGCGTTGTCGTGCCTTCTTCACAACACTGTCAATGTGTGTGGTCCATGTCAAATCCTCGGATATGTGGGCTCCTAGGTACTTGAAACTGTTCACTCTCTCAACCGGTGCCCCGTCGATGCTGAGGGGGCTGTAGTCCTTGACCCCCGACCTCCTGAAGTCCACAATCATCTCTTTTGTTTTGCTGACGTTCAGGGAGAGGGAGTTCTCCTGACACCACTGTGACAGGTTCACTACCTCTTCCAGGTAGGCCCTTTCGTCGTTGGCAGAGATCAGGCCCACCACTACTGTGTCATCAGCAAATTTGATGATGGTGTTGTTGTTCCGCTGTGCTACGCAGTCATGTGTGTACAGGGAGTAGAGGAGGGGGCTCAGAACACAGCCCTGGGGGGCCCCTATGTTGAGCGTGATGGATGAGGAGGTGCAGTTGCCTGCTCTTACCACCTGGGGTCTGCCCGTCAGGAAGTCCAAGACCCACTGGCAGAGGTCATAGTTCAAGCCCAGGTCCCTGAGCTTGGCTATGAGTTTGGAGGGGACTATGGTATTGAATGCTGAGCTGTAGTCGATGAACAGCATTCTCACATAGTTCCCCTGCCTCTTGTCCAGGTGTGATGCTGCTGTGTGCAGCACATGGGCTATGGCGTCCTCCGTGGACCTGTTGGGGCGATATGCAAATTGCAGAGGGTCCAGGTTGATGGGGAGGGAGGAACAGATGTAGCCCTTCACTAGCTTCTCAAAGCACTTCATGGCTATGGAGGTGAGGGCTACAGGGCGGTAGTCGTTGAGGCAAGCGGGCGTAGATTTTTTGGGTACAGGGATGATGGTGGACTTCTTCAGACAGGTGGGGATGACAGCCTGTTCCAAGGACAGGTTGAAGATGTCAGTGAATACCGGGGCCAGTTGGTCGGCACAGACTTTTAGGACGCGGCCGGGGATGCCGTCCGGTCCTGCTGCCTTCCTGATATTAACTTTTTTAAAGATCCGTCTCACCTCATGCTCTGTTACCCTGAACACTGAGTCTCCATCAGCCGTTTTGCCTCTATTACTGCTCTCCTGACGTTGTATCTTGCCATCTTGTGTTCTTCCATGTTGTCTGTCTCCAGCCCTGTGTTGTATGCTGATGTGCGCTCTTTCAGAGCCTCACGGACGGATTTGTCTACCCAGGGCTTTTGATTTGGGTAGATTTTAATTGTGGTGGAGGGGATTGTTTCTTCTACCAGAGTACAGACATAGTCAAGCACCGTTTCAGTGTATTTGTTAATATTGGCTGTGTTATCACGGAATACACTCCAGTCTGTGCATTCAAGTGCAGCTTGGAGTGACTCCTCTGACGTCACGGCCCAACGCTTAACCTCTCGCGAGACCACCGGTGGCGTTCGCTTGAGACTTTGTTTATACTTTGGCAAAAGGAATATGGCGGCGTGATCGGACTTACCGAATGGACTAAGAGCCTGTGACTTATACCCATTCTTAAATTGCGAGTATACATGGTCTAATATGTTCTTGCCTCTGGTGGGACAGGTCACATGCTGATAGAAATTCGGCAACACCTTTTTAAGATGCGCGCTGTTGAAATGAAGGAAATGAAGCGATAAAAACACAATCTGCTTTGCCAATGTTGACTGGAAAATGATTCTTTGATAAGCGATGGGCAGATTAGACACATCGCATAATTTAAAACATAGATTAGGCGATATTAACGTTACATGGGCCGTGGACCATGGCATCAACGGGGTAAAAAGGAAAACACGGCGTGGCGCTCAAAGTGTTAATTAAATAATAATTACAAATTTACTAATTAAACAAGGGGCAAGGGGGGACTGTACAATCCCTTTAAAAAAAAGTGTATTTGGCCAGGCCGTCTTCTCATACAGAGCATCCCACCAATGGAACTCAATTCCTCATACAATTAGAGTGTCCACATCATACCATTCATTCAAGTGCATGGTTAGGGAATGGCTCATTGATAACCAGAACTGTCAACACTGAGGTGTCTGTATGTGTATATGTGTGTGTGGATATGGATATGGTGCGTCTGTCTATGTCTGGGTCTCTTAATATGTCATGATGTGCTCTGTCCTTGTGTCCATGACTGTATTGTGACCTGTATCCCTACTATGTCTATGTGCTTTTGTTGTGTTTTTATTCTAATGTATTTATCTTGATTTTATTCTGTTTTTATTGCTAACCCTTTTTTTACACAGGATTTTAGCCTGTACCTTCTGGCAGGGGGACTACCAATGGAAATTAGCCTTTTGTCAAAAATTGGGTGCATTTACATTTGTAAAATGTTTTATTAATGTACACTGTCCCCCTTGAACAAATAAAGTAAAAAAAAAAAAAAAAAAACAGATGGGGGGAAAATACCTTTTATTAATCTTTAATTATGCTATTAATTCATCTCCACCGTTGTGGGGAACTTCCCTGCTGATCCAGTGTAAAACAAGTCACATTGGAACAGTAATAACATGTTTTTCCAGTGTTCACCTACTCTACCACTACACAGAATATGTGGCACTTTCTTTTTAAACTGGTTACAGGCAGCCATGTTGGAAGAAAGAGAACAGAAAAAGATCAGCTTGATGTCAGGACAGCAACAAACATCCATCCATATAGACAACCCACGGCCAAGGTAAGGGGGCTAGAGTACCATTACATTATTATTATATAATATATATATATTAAGGCTGTCAAGGTTAACGTGTTATTAACCTCTTCCACCCGACGGGACCGGTACTGGTCCCGAAATGACATCTGGTCATAAATCAATATCTCCAGATTGTTCTATAAAAGTAGCGTTTTTATTTTCAAACATATTCAAGTATAAACATCATAATCATGTCACAACAGCATTTGTACTGTATATTATCATCAATACGTTAGTTTAGGAATAGGTTAAAGTGTTATTAGATAGATTTTCCTTTTCGAAATGTCTGAACTATTCCGCGAGAGGCGACCATTTTGGAAAACCTTGAATCATGGGAATTGTAGTTTTTTGGGGCCATTTTGTAATAGACATCGCTAACTGTCGATCAGCGTTGGAATTTTTCAAAACTACACTTCCTGAAAGAGAGAGAGAGAGAGAGAGAGAGAGAGAGAGAGAGAGAGAGAGAGAGAGAGAGAGAGAGAGAGAGAGAGAGAGAGAGAGAGAGAGAGAGAGAGAGAGAGAGAGAGAGAGAGAGAGAGAGAGAGAGAGAGAGAGAGAGAGAGAGAGAGAGAGAGAGAGAGAGAGAGAGAGAGAGAGAGAGAGAGAGAGAGAGAGAGAGAGAGAGAGAGAGAGAGAGAGAGAGAGAGAGAGAGAGAGAGAGTCAAGGCAACCAACTTGTGTTCAGCTTTTCGTTCAGCGTTTCTCTGATTGGCCACACGGCCATGTGACCGCCCTAGCACACGCCCTTATCCGCGCTGTGTGTTGTCAGTAACAGAGAGGGACGCGGCAGATGCGGCAGAGAGTGACCGCGGCCGCGCATGCGCATGAGGCTCCCCCAGGTGCTCTGAGAGGTGCTCGAGAGGTGCTCGTTGGTTAATGCCTCGTTGTGTTTGCGTTGTTGGTTAATGCCCGTTGTTGTTGGTTAATGCCATATCGCTATCGCAGCATCACTTAACGCCATAACTAACTAACTAACTAACTAACTATTTCGCGATGGACCCTGCCGCAAACGTGCAAGCTTTTGTGCCAGCACAGAGCAATTTGCATGTTTCATTGATTAACGCCATTACCTGCTGTGCTGTAGGCGCAAGCAGAGGTACAGTACAGTAAGGTACAGTAGGTGTAGGTTACATGTTTCATTGATTAACGCCATTACCTGCTGTGCTGTAGGCGCAAGCAGAGGTACAGTAAGGTACAGTAGGTGTAGGTTACATGTTTCATTGATTAACGCCATTACCTGCTGTGCTGTAGGCGCAAGCAGAGGTACAGTAAGGTACATAATTGTAAGTAGGTGAATTCTACACATCTGACAACGCCATCTGACAATATCATAATGATGTGTTTTCTATATTATATCCACAATCATTTATCTAAAAAATTGTATGGGCGTAAATACATGTTAAGATATTCAAAATCGTCACAGCAGTATAGTTTGTTTATACTTCAGAAGTGATGTACAGTGACGCGTGAATCTGGTATTTTGCGCCATCTGACAATATCATAATGATGTGTTTTCTATATTATATCCACAATCATTCATCTAAAAAAATGTATGGGCGTAAATACATGTTAAGATATTCAAAATCGTCACAGCAGTATAGTTTGTTTATACTTCAGAAGTGATGTACAGTGACGCGTGAATCTGGTATTTTGCGCCATCTGACAATATCATAATGATGTGTTTTCTATATTATATCCACAATCATTCATCTAAAAAATTGTATGGGCGTAAA
Source organism: Notolepis coatsorum (assembly GCF_963971535.1). NCBI lineage: Eukaryota > Metazoa > Chordata > Actinopteri > Aulopiformes > Paralepididae > Notolepis > Notolepis coatsorum. The sequence continues at coordinate 97,729,800 of NC_140177.1, forward strand.
TACATGTTAAGATATTCAAAATCGTCACAGCAGTATAGTTTGTTTATACTTCAGAAGTGATGTACAGTGACGCGTGAATCTGGTATTTTGCGCCATCTGACAATATCATAATGATGTGTTTTCTATATTATATCCACAATCATTCATCTAAAAAAATGTATGGGCGTAAATACATGTTAAGATATTCAAAATCGTCACAGCAGTATAGTTTGTTTATACTTCAGAAGTGATGTACAGTGACGCGTGAATCTGGTATTTTGCGCCATCTGACAATATCAAAATGATGTGTTTTCTATATTATATCCACAATCATTCATCTAAAAAATTGTATGGGCGTAAATACATGTTAAGATATTCAAAATCGTCACAGCAGTATAGTTTGTTTATACTTCAGAAGTGATGTACAGTGACGAGTGAATCTGGTAGTTGGTTGTTAAAAACGCGAAACATAATAACGTTACGCTTTCTAGTTCAGTCAGCTAGTTTGTTTATACTTCAGAAGTGATGTACAGTGGGGCGGTTAGGTGGCCGAGCGGAGATTACGTTCGTCACCAGCCCCGGAGCTGAGCTGGATTTGCCTGTTCGAATCCAGCTCACAGCTCCGGGGTTGTCACCAGCTTGGCTGGCCGTCTGCACTGATACAATTGGCTGTATCAGAGGGTGGGAGAAGCTGGCGGGGTGGGTCCGGGTCGTTGTAAACAGCGACTCCTACAGTTCGGTCGGGGCGCCTGCTAAGCGCGGATTGGACGTGAGGGGGATAGTGTGGTCCTCCCACACGCTACGCCCTCTCAATGAGAATCCGCGCTGCCAGGTGAAAAGAAGCGGTGATTGGCTGGACGTGTGTCGGAGGAAGCACGTGGTAGCCTCCACTCTCCCAGATGATCTGACTGTGGGGGGTAAGTGCGCAGCGACCAGGAAGGGACTGGGAATTGGCATACGACTAACATTGGGATGGGAGAAAATCGGAGGAAAATGGAGGGGGAAAAAGACCAAAAAAAAAATAAAAAATAAGTGATGTACAGTGACTAGTGAATCTGCCTCAACATTATGCTCCGCGCATTTCATAATCAGTCAGCAGCCTGCGTCCTCCACTGCTGCCGCTTGCTCCTTGGATTTCATTTGGGACGTGGGACGGCTGCCGCTTGCCTGCCGCATGGGGGCGGGGGGTCGCGGCCAATCAGAGAAAAGCTGAACACAAGTTTGTTGCCTTTAATATTCACGCGTCCTGGCCCCCCACCACAGGAGCGGGAGGAGGATCTGCCAACTACTCCTAGCATTTCTAGGCGCCCTGGATTCCCGGTCTTCACCCCCAGACCGAAACCGTCCTTCACTGCTGCTCCTGGTACCACGCCTGTAGAGTAGCCGACACGCAGGAGGCGTGGATGGGTCCCCTGCCTCACTCTCTGAAGGATCCCCCTTGCCAGCCGCGCCCCCCTCCCACTCGGAATGGTAAACCTATAGACGCCAGACCTCTACGGAGACCCCCAAGGGATGGTGAGCCCTGCACCGCTCCCCCTCCCTCTGTGCTGTCATCTGGACTTCAATGGTGCGTCATGTGGCTGTCCCGAGGGCCAGAACCTACTGCCTCCCAGGAGCCAGGGTCTCGGACATCAAGGCAGCATTCCCTTCACTCATCAAGGAGCATCCTCAGGCATCATCCGTCATCATCCACTCCGGGTCTAATGACATTAAGTATCAACAGTCTGAGATATAGAGGGAGGACTTTAGGGCCCTGATCTCCACAGTCCAGTCTTTTAATAAAGCCTGTATTATCTCTGGTCCCTTTCCCTCCCCTCGGTAGCAGGATCTGTGAACTTCATATCTGGCTGAAGGGTTACTGTTGCCTAAATTCTTTTTCTGTATATAGACAATTTCTATGTTTTCTGGAGACGTCCGGAGCTCTTTGCTAGGGATGGCCTTCATCCCAACTGGAATGGAGCCTGGCTGCTCTCCGTGGGTATGGACATGGCTCTGAGATCCGCAGTGAGTGGGAGTAGGGAACTGGACTGGAAACATAGAACAGTGGATGTGGCCTGAAATGGGGTGAGACCGATTGGGGTGAGTCCGATAATTACCACATCTCACCAAAAAAATGGATAATACAGCTGCTAACACCACACCTCCAGAGACAATGGAGAATAGCATAACACCGCACTACACCCCCCCCCCCAACAGTACATTCCCCAACCAACCCCTGCACTGGCTCCCCCCATTTGTGCTCCTGTTCTTCCTATCACTGTTGTTCCTATCACTAACTCACATTGCACTACCTCCCACTCCCACCTGCTGCCTCGCGGTTCTGCCAAATTAATCACAGTGTGTCCACGGCCTACTCCGGCGATTAGACCTAGTACATCTGTTGCCACTGACCCTCCCTTTACTCCTTTAAGTTTTAAGGCACGCAATGGACTTGGTTTAGTACATATGAACATACAAAGCCTGCTTAAGAACTTGCACCACATAACCATTCTTTTGGAGCGGACTTCTCCTGATGTTCTTGTGTTGGGTGAAACCTGGCTCAGGGAGAATAAAGATAGTGCTGATGTGGCACTTTCTAATTATAATTTTTATAGAATGGATCGTTCAAGTAGGGGGGGGTGGGGTTGGAATTTATCTTAAATCTCATCTCTCAGCTTCAATTTTAAAATCAGTTTCTCTTCCCAGTTGTTTTGAATTTCTCGCGCTTAAAGTCTACCATGGCCCGGACCCAATAACAGTAGTCACTTTATTGTCACTTTGGTGAATCTACTGTCGAAGTTCTGTGAAGATGAACTGCTCGTTTTATATGACCTAAATCTCAACTGGCTAAGTGATGTTTCTCTGCAGCTTAAAAATCAAACCTGCAGCATCAACTTATCACAACTAATTACTGAACCAACCAGACCAAACCCCAAAGATTACTCAAAATCCTCCCTTTTAGATAGAATCTTCACCAACAGGACTAGCAAATAACCGTGGTGTCTTTGCATTGGGAATCAGTGACCACTGTCCCATTGCATGTGTGAGAAATATAAAAGTGAAAAAGACTACATCTCAGCTGGTTTCTAAGAGGAACTTTAAGAGGTTTGTTTGGAGTTGTATTGGAGTTGCGTGGGCCAATTCGATGAGATAGAGGACTCTCTTAACTCCTTTATATGTGCATTTAATTGCTTTGTAGATAAGCACGCCCCATATAAAATGACTAGGATCAAAGATAGGGTGGTGCCATGGGTTACTCATGAGCTGTCTACCCTCCTTAATGATAGGAATAATGCCTGGTCCTGTGCCAGACACACACATGATCCCCAGCACTGGCTGTCATTTAGACAGCTCAGAAATAAATGCACTTCAGCTGTAAGGAAAGCAAAAACGGATTACTTTTTAAATCTTGTAACCACCTCCTATTCTAATCCTGCCAAGTTCTGGGGTGCAGTTAATTTGATAAAAAATCAGCCTTCTAGTGCTGCCCCTTAGTATTACGATAAATTACTGCGTGATATCTGATCCGAATGACATTCGCCTTGCTTTTAATAAACACTTCTCTAAAGCTGGTCACCTATTTGATAGGTTGTTTCCAGGTCTCCCTCCCCTGGAGGTCTCTGATGTTCTCCCCATGAATCATGTCCCTCATTTCTCCTTTCGACCGTTTACATCTTCGGAGGTCTTCAAAGTTTTAGAACCCATAGACCCTAAATCATCGACGGGTGAGGATCAATTGGACTCTTTTTTCATAAAATTAGCTGCAGCAATTATTAGAGAGCCGTTAACTCATATTTTAATCTATCAATTTCTTCTGGCACATTCCCACTGAACTGGAAGTCTACACGAGTCATCCCTTTACACAAGGGGGGTGTTAGAGATAATCTGGATAACTATCGTCCAATCTCCACCCTTCCTTGCTTGGCCAAAGTGCTTGAGACTTTAGGCTATGTGTCCATTAAAAACCTTTTTTTCAAGGCGGACCGCTTTGAAAAAAGAAGAAAAAAAAGAGCGTTTTTCTGAAGCTTGCGCCAGCCGCGGCTCCGCCCCTTCCTCGATGAGTTACATTGATGAGCGCGCTCCTTTCCCAAAAGTTGAACTAGTTTCAACTTTATGAGCTAGGAGCGCTCCGACCAAAAACGCTGCCGCCCAGAGCTCATAAAACGTGAGGCTCGTCGCTGGGAAGAGGAGCGCGCCTGTCGCTTCTCCAGCATAGAAATGAATGACAGAAAGGATCTGACAACTCATAAAACGTCCCTGGTGGACACAAGCCCTTAGTCAGTTCGCAATTGAAGTGCTTCTTTTCAAGCCACTCTATTCTTAGTCCTCCATATAGTCCATATAGTCTCTGCCTTGGATAGGAGGAAGCACTGCGCGGCCCTCTTTGTCGACCTCTCAAAAGCCTTCGACACGGTCGATCACCACCTGCTTTTAAAAAAGCTGTCCGATATCGGCTTGGATATGGGTGCTTCTGCATGGTTTTGTGACTACGTCACTTCGACGTCAATGTATAAAATCATCACATGGCAATTCGGAATTCTTAACTGTTACAAAGGTGTCCCACAGGGTTCGGTGTTGGGGCCTGTACTTTTTACTGTCTACATTAATGAGCTAGTCTCTTCACTAACCGGTTGCCAAGCCCATTTGTATGCAGATGACACTATTCTTTACTGTATTGTGGATAGCCCGCTGGCTGCTACCGTCAACTTGCAGCTTGCTTTCAATTCATTGCAGGACACCCTTTCTCAGCTCAGGCTTGTCCTTAACTCGATGAAAACTAAATGTATGATATTCTCAAGAGCTAGAAATGTGGATTTTACTAAACTTCTCATATCTAATATTGATGGCTCTTCTATAGAGAGAGTTACCAATTACAAATATCTTGGGCTATGGCTTGATGAGAAGCTCTCATTCAAAACTCATATTGACAGCCTCGCCTCCAAGCTTTGGCAGAAGGTTGGCATTCTATTCCGAAACCGGTCTAGCTTCCCTTTGCTCAGTAGGAAGAGAGTTGTAGATGCGGTATTCTTGTCAGTATTGGACTATGGTGATGTTATCTATAGGCATGCAGCTGCATCTACGTTGAAGCAATTGGACTCTGTAATGATTCCGCTATTAGATTTATCACTGGTGACAGTTATGATACTCACCACTGCATTCTTTATGAAAAGGTGGGCTGGCCCTCTCTTTCTCAGAGGCGCAGTTACCACTGGTACTTGTTCATCTTCAAAGCCATTAGTGGTAAACACCCTCCTTATATATCATCCTTGCTGGATTGGAGTGTCGCGGGTGGGGGTATGTGTGTGTCTGTGTGTATTCATGGAGCGGTGGGATATACCCATGGGAGTTCCCTCTCTTGCGTTACAGGCTGTGCCGTTGGAGGAACCTGATTGGCTGGCTGGCGCATAGGGGCGGTGCCCTGGAACCCTGCGAACTCGCTAAAAAGGGAGGCGAGTATTGTCAGCTGGGGGCGAGACACAGAAGGACGAGACCCGGAGCAGAGGAGGAAAGAGAAACCCGAGGACGCCGACTGGTGATATTGCTGGTACACACGGCGCTATTGCTGCTTCCTTGAACGAAAGCGGAAGTCGAGAGGACGGTAACAGAGGACGCAGGGCTGTAGGAGTACGAGGACACGTGACTCTTTTGTGTTTGTACTTTTCCTCCAGTGGAACCAGTTCATATCAGTGCATGACAGTACGGTTAGTTAGGGTTAGATTTTTTTTTTTTTAATTCAGTAGAATACGTGCCTGACAAGCGAACTGTTTCCCGAGTGGTAAATGAAGACATAGACGAACAGTGACTGCATTGGAATTAGGAATATTATTAGTAGCGTGAAGCTGAAGATTATCGGAACGGCATGCAGTAAAGCCAGTAAAACTGTCGAAGACTTGAACCTAGTATTGTGGATTCTCCATCGTCTGTGAACTACATTTCTCTCTTTTCTAAATCATATGGAGGATATCTAATCCATTGTGCATTGTGACGAACCCGTGAACGGGGGGACCTTGCTCTTACTGACTGTGCCTTTCATTGCAGGCGGGAGGACATTATTGCACGCCTGGTGCTTGGAGTGCCTAAAACCCCCCAGTACAGACAGAACAGTTTTTAGCCCGAAGGCGGGAGGGGCTACGGGAGCGGAAGGAGGTGGCGTCCTGCCGGCCCTCACCTTCCGGCCCCGGTCATACTTAAAACCTTTGTTTTTAGTGTTTGTCAACTCAGCGCTTCCACTGCCCAAACCTAGGCTAGGGTATGAGAGGAGTATTCTAGGCCTAGGCCCTACCCCTAGCGGTGAGCAGCCCGTGCTATTTTATCCCAGCCCCCTTTGTTACTGTGTGAACACTTAGTGTGTATTTATCTACCTATATGTGACCAGGTATGGACTTCAGGGTCATGTTGAGGGATCTTCATTTTTTTTTTTTTTTTACATATTATGAAAGTACAGATTCATACCTTCAAAATAAGCCATCACTTGAACATTTTGGTGGGATACTTTGCAAGCTACTTCCTATGATTCATGGTGATTATCACAAAACGTATTCAGAGATAATAGCCTTCAAGAGACGAGCAGGCTATTCAGTGACAATAGTGAAACAACTACAACACTACCCAGAAGTCATTGTAATCCATGGCCCCCCTCTCTCTAGGGCAATTAACACCTGGCAGCTTTCCAGTCTGAGGCTCTTTGTTATTACAATGAGTCTGGTGACTGGTAGTGGTAGTGAAAGGGACCCTGATAATAAACAAGAAACTTAATCAAGTTTCAAGATTTTATTAGCATTTAAAATAACACGAGATAAAAATAGACATGCTAAAGTCAATGTTCAATGTTCTGATGGCCTCTCCAGAAGCATTTAGATGTAAATACATATAGTGTGGTAGTGAAAGACACAACAACTAGGTTAACCTTCTGTAGTGTGGTAGTGAAAGGTTAACCTTCTGTAGTGTGGTAGTGAAAGGGTTAACCTTCTGTAGTGTGGTAGTGAAAGGTTAACCTTCTGTAGTGTGGTAGTGAAAGGTTAACCTTCTGTAGTGTGGTAGTGAAAGGTTAACCTTCTGTAGTGTGGTAGTGAAAGGTTAACCTTCTGTACTGTGGTAGTGAAAGGGTTAACCTTCTGTAGTGTGGTAGTGAAAGGTTAACCTTCTGTAGTGTGGTAGTGAAAGGTTAACCTTCTGTAGTGTGGTAGTGAAAGGTTAACCTTCTGTGGTGTGGTAGTGAAAGGGTTAACCTTCTGTAGTGTGGTAGTGAAAGGTTAACCTTCTGTAGTGTGGTAGTGAAAGGTTAACCTTCTGTAGTGTGGTAGTGAAAGGTTAACCTTCTGTAGTGTGGTAGTGAAAGGTTAACCTTCTGTAGTGTGGTAGTGAAAGGTTAACCTTCTGTAGTGTGGTAGTGAAAGGTTAACCTTCTGTAGTGTGGTAGTGAAAGGTTAACCTTCTGTAGTGTGGTAGTGAAAGATTAACCCTTGTGCTGTCCTAACGATGAGGGAGCTCACTGGGCTTAAGGGAGAGGAAAAGATACATCATGTTTAAAGCCATATAATTTTAACTGTTTACTATTTAAAAAAAAAAATGTACCCATGTTTAACATTCATAGCCTATTCTCAAGATATCTGTAAAAAATTACACATATTTTCGAATTTTAACCACTTAAATTAGTGTTTGTTTGATACCACGTCAGTTTTTATTGAAAAAAAATGTTTTTTCATCGAAAAAGACGGATACATGTTTGTTTTGACCATATTTCTAATATTTATTTTTGATAAATACCAATTAGAAATATCTCGACGAATTACCTCTGAATATGAATCAAAAAAAATATTAACGATTCGCTCACTAGTTCGACCAGAAACGGAGTTGAGGCGAAGGTTCTGTCTTGAAAATTCACTCGCTCCCCGAGTCACCCCCCCCCACCCCCACGGAGTTTTTCATCGAAAAAGACGGATGAATGTTTGTTTTGACCATATTTCTAATATTTATTTTTGATAAATACCAATTCGAAATATCTCGACGAATTACCTCTGAATATGAATCAAAAAAAATATTAAAGATTCGCTCATTAGTTCGACCAGAAACGGCGTTGAGGCGAACGTTACGAAGCGTTCAGCGGTTCGAAATGTTGTTTGACCATATTTCTAATATTTATTTTTGATAAATACCAATTAGAAATATCTCGACGAATTACCTCTGAATATGAATCAAAAAAATATTAAAGATTCGCTCACTAGTTCGACCAGAAACGGAGTTGAGGCGAAGCATTACTAAGCGCTTCTGTAGTGTGGCAGTGAAAGGGTTAACGCGCGCCTCATCTCATCTCCCCTGCCTATACACGGTGCTGCGCACATTCACATTCATAACGTCCAGACAGGAGGGATACACGGTGCAGTAACAGTTAAGCATTTAGATGTATTTAGATGTAAATACATGTAGTGTGGTAGTGAAAGACACAACAACAACAACAACAACAACAACAACAACTTACTTTTAACCAGTGGCGGACTGGGACACAAATTCAGCCTGGGACATTCAGATGCACCAGCCCACACACCGGCCCACACACCGGCCCACTAGGGTTGCCACCTTTGACCAATAAAAATAAGAATAAGGGCGCCCAAACTTTTTGTTGCGGTTTTGGGGCGTTTTTTGGCAAAAATGGGCGGATTTTGTCACTATTTTTCTTTTTTTACTTTATTTCGGTTTTAGGGTTAGGCTTAGGGTTATGTTATTTCATTATTTTGGGGAGCCAGCCCCCCAAACTCCTGAAATGCATAGAAATCTATGAAATCTAAATAAAACAATCTATGACATTTATATTAAAAAGAGCTAGCCCCCCAAACCCCTAAAATACATAGACATATATGCATTTTGGAACAGTTACTATATATAGTCAAGAAAGCATTTAGTCATACTTAAAGTTTAAAGTGCTTTATTTGCATTTAACATTGTTTAAATAAATTGGCTGAACTATAGCCTCAACTTGAGCATAATACTGTATGAATATAAAGTGCTGTAAAAACAAAGCCTGGGAACACTTTTACTGAAAGAGGACAATAATACAATGAAACACTTGTGTGACCCAAATTAAAAGATTAATAAAAAATAAAGTGCAAAGAAGAGTAGGCTCCTGGCTGCCAGGGCAGGTAAATAGAAATACTGACATCTAGTTAAAAACACAACCAGATAAATAAGATGTAATATCCCATACCGAATCAATCTCAGGAGATGTTTCAGTTATGAAGAACTGTGACACCTGTGCTTGGGTCCTTTGTGTTCTTATATTTCGGGAATATTGTTCTCCTGAGGCATGCTGTCTGATGTCAGTCAGTCCACCATGCGCCACAGAAAACACCTACATACTTTACAGTTTTTGTTTTGTAAACATCTCCACTGACGCACGCTATCAAGCCAGTGGTTTGCCTCTTCCCACTCAGGTCTGTATTTCTGGAGGCGTTTTGTCTTTTTAGGACGCTGTGGAGTCACAGTGTCTGCTGTAGACATTTTCAAAGCGTCTTCGAAAAGAAATCACGCAGTGCGCAGACGGAGGATTGGCACAACGGCACAGAACTCTTCTTAGCAACGTGAAAGCGCTAATTCTCATTGGTCGGTGAGCTGCTGAGCGCACGGCCATCATACCAGAGTTGCCAAGTCTGTTTATTTTCCGCAACTTTTGGACACAATTTTGATTGTTTTTGTAGGTCGGCTGGCTTATTTCTCTCGCTAAACTGGCAAACTTAAAATACGGGACAAAGGGCGTCCCGTATCAGTTCAATACGGAACGCGTCTTTTAGTTTCCAATTACGGGACGATTCCGTATTTTAAGGGACGGGTGGCAACCCTACGGCCCACATTAGTGGCCCACACACTGGCCCACACACTGGCCCACACACTGGCCCACACACCGGCCGACACACTGGCCCACACACCGGCCCACATACTGGCCCACACACTGGCCCACACACCGGCCCACACACTGGCCCACACACTGGCCCACACACTGGCCCACACACCGGCCCACACACCGGCCCACATACTGGCCCACACACCGGCCCACACACCGGCCCACACACTGGCCCACACACTGGCCCACACACTGGCCCACACACCGGCCCACATTAGTGGCCCACACACCGAGTCACACACTGGCCCACACACTGGCCCAAACACTGGCCCACACACTGGCCCACATTAGTGGCCCACATACTGACCCACACACTGGCCCACACACCGGCCCACACACTGGCCCACACACTGGCCCACACACCGGCCCACATTAGTGGCCCACACACCGAGTCACACACTGGCCCACACACTGGCCCACACACTGGCCCACACACTGGCCCACATTAGTGGCCCACACACTGGCCCACACACTGGCCCAAAAAAAATAAAAATAAAAAAAAATATTATATTTTTTTTTTATTTTTTTTTTTGGGCCAGCCCACTTTGGTTCCGGCCCATCGGGATTCGTCCCGAACGTCCCGATGGCCAGTCCGCCACTGCTTTTAACTGTATTAACAGATTCCGTGCTGAATGCCAGCGCAGAAAATAGTTTACATCAGGGCCCCCACAATAATAATAATCTCTCGCTCCGATGAAAAAGCCATTTTTTATCACTCCGTTTCCGTATTAAATTAATTTACTTTTAGCCATTAGGTTGGAAAAAATGCACCCTACCGAAATTCGTTCGCTCATAAAATTCGAACTGTGTTTTAATGGTTTTTAATTAAGTTAAAACACGCGTTTTATAACGGCCGTCAAGGCCTCTTTTTTTTATCTTTTTTTTAGACACTGCGTTACGTTGCTTATAACTTATAACATTAAGATAGTGTATTAATAGTGTGTTATTCTCTCTCTGAGAAAGGAGAGCTAAATAATGACGTCTGTGTGTTAACACCTATTAAGTACACCTATTAAGCCCCCTGTGGACAGGCCCAAGCCCGCTCGTGTAGTTTTTATCCTCAATTGAAAGAAAATTTGTGGAACTATTATAGCAATAATTACCTCATTTACAAGTTGTATTTAAGTTTGCAACTAAGGGCAAATAACGGAACAGATTAATGACAATTCAAACATGTAAAAAAAATCAAGATTTCGATTTTTGGGATTTTCTGGACAGCAAGACATTTGGTTCATTTCAGAGCACCTCCCCCTTTGCGGATCAAATCGGGTTTGGTCACGGCGGGTCACATATTCTCCCTAATCATTTGCCGTGGCTCCCAGAGGGATGGTGTGATATCGATACCTATTTCAGGCTGTTTACAGTGAACCGTGTGGTGTGGTGTGATTCTAAATTAACGTTTGATAGTAATAGACCCGTGTGCAGGGCAGACCCTTTTTCCTTCACGTGTGTAGTGTCTCAGGGGCGGGGATAGGTGGCGTGGGTGGGAGTAACAGTCTGGGGGTGGGTTTACAGGGCATTGAGCGCTTCCTCCTTTTAACTACCCTAGGCTTAAGAGGCGTGGGTATTTTTATCTAGTCTAATAGTGTTTAGGTAGGTTTATGAATTTGTATCTTATGTATTAAAGTATTGCCTGTTTTTCTTAAATACCATTATGTAATAAAGAATTGCTTGTTCTTGCTAAACATTCTCTCCTTGTCTGTTTGTGGTCCTGGGGAATCTGTTGTTGTAGTTCAGCTGAGCTCTTTGGAAAGTACACCTGTGCGCTTGCACTTCCTAGCTGTAGACTGGGGTGCTTTTCATTGGGGTCAGGTGACATGAGTCTTGGTGCTTATCAGACCAGATCCAACAGCTGGCTTACTCTTAGGGTTCCACAAGCACGTTCGGATCTGGGCAACACAGCATTTTTTATTGATGCCCCCAACACGTGGAACGCTCTTCAACAAACCCTAAAGTTAGAGGTCCTCCCATCTGCTTCTGCTTTTAAACATCTGGTGTTAAATCTCTGTTTGTCAAATTGCAATTGTTTTTAGTTTCTTCTATTCTTTTTTTTCTATTTTCATTGTGTTGCTTATGTGTGTGTAAACTCGTCGTCATTGTAAAAGAGGGAAACCTCAATGTCCTTCGAGTTAAAATAAAGGTTACAAACAAACAAGAGGGAGGGAGAGGGAGAGAGAGAGAGGGGGTCAGGGGTGTGAGTCCTTAGCCCTTGTGTGGGTGAATGTAACAAGTTCCTAACTTATTCTTTCCCATATTATTTAATGCACACTTTATTCATTGTTTTAAATTATTATTTTCTAAGTAATTTTGTTTGTTTAGAATTGTATCCAAATTAGCAATGCACGAGGGTCATCATTTTGTGTTAACAAAAAAATGTGGATGAATAGTTCAAGTGTAAAGTTCAACACACTACTGTGTTGTAAAGTTTGTAAATTGGTATGCCCATCTGTAATTCTTTTTTTGTAATATTTTTTTTTTAAATGCAGTTTGCACATCTTAGTTACTTGAAGATTCTGGACAGTATTTCTCATTGTGGCAATAAATAAACATGCATTTTTTGCATAAAGCAAGCATTTGTCGACTCTCATGTTGAGAAGAGTATTAAAACTTGAAAAAGATCATTTTAAGGTAGATTTAGAACAGATAAAAAATATGCGATTAATTAGCGATTAATTAACTTATGGACAATCATACGATTAATCAGATTATATATTTTAATCGATTGACAGCCTTAATATATTATATATAATCATAATTTAGTGTTGTGTTGTTAGTGACATGTTGGTTATACATCTACAGTATAACCAGTTTAAACCCAATTTGTACTAATTTGGGGGGTGACAGTGGCTCAGGAGGTAGAGGAGTCGTCTGGTAATCCAGAAGTTCCCGGTTCGATTTCCGCTCCTCCCGGGTAGCAAGTCGAAGTGTCTTTGAGCAATTCACTTAACCCCTAATTGCTTCTGATGATGTGCAGGTTGGCACCTTACATGGTTGCCTCTGCTGTTGGTGTGTGAATGTGTGAGTGAATGGGTAAGATGTGAGTAACTAATTGTAAAGCGCTTTGGATATAGCGCTATATAAATGCAGCCATTTACCATTTACAGAACATGTTGACCTTTAAACCCACCCTCCAATACAATTAAAAAATGTTGCGTAATTGTATACATTCAGGATTTGTGTTGTATGAATGTGCTACTGTATCTGTCAAGAAATCCCACCCATCCCCTGACGACATGCTGTGCAGAAGTCAGCAGATTAACGCTGGTATTTGAACTTGCTGTTCCGTAAAAATCTGTGGTTTGCCACATTTGCGAGTGATTATTAAAACACCCCCTTAACAAAAAAAAGGTCACCAGAATACAGCTACATAGTGACACTTCAGATTACAAACCACCACTAATTAGATTTAGGTGCAATTATAAACATGTGAATAATTTAACTTTGTTTGACAGGCATTATTAATTATTAAATAAGTACTAGAGGGAAAAAACACCTTTTATTAATCCTTAATTATGCTTGGAATCCATCCCCACCATTGTGGGGAACCTCCCTGTTGATGAATGCAATTAGAAACCTTTCATCTGTAAATTACACTGTTCAGACCCTTTGGGAATTGGCCGATGTGTGACAGCATGTTTTGTGTTTTGATTATTAACGACTCTGGCGTTGAATATTAATAGCCTTGAATGCGTTGGAGTCCTCCAAAAGTTTCAGCAGTTCACGCATCATCCGTTTCTGAGAACGATGGTATTGATGATTAATATAATGCATTTCTGAGAACATTCTGAGATATTTATCTGCAAACTCTGTAGACATGGTGGCACAGTGGTTAGCACTGCTACCTCACAGCAAGAAGGTCCTGGGTTCCAACTCCAGCAGGTGTGGAGTTTGCATGTTCTCCCTGTGTTAGCGTGGGTGTCCTCTGGGTACTCCAGTTTCCTCCCCCACCATAAAGACATGCATGGTAGGCAGGGAATAAAGATGGAAACTAGTTAATTAGCTCAAATCTGGCACATTTACTGTACATTGATGTGGAAACTGAAAATGTTCATTAATGTGCCTGTCCTGTCCCTGGGTAAAACATTTTAAATAAACAAACCACACACAAACATGAGAACAATCAAACACACGCATTATGCTTAGCATCTTAACTCAATCAGCGCCAGACCGGAGGAAAGTCGGGTTAACTCGCCAAACGTTCAGCGCCAGACCCGAGTATAGTTGGGTTTTCATCGTTATTTATTTTATTCAATATCTGTATTCATTTCTCTCACACGAACCTCGGGGTTACCATAGGGAACCACTCTGAGATCGCTAGAGTGCAATACCGGCCACATCCTGATAGGTGGCAGTATCGCCCACCCTTCAAAACCTTTTTTTCACACCCGGTGTTACGTTTAATTCACTCCGGGTGCAGTTTTTTTGGTCAGGCGAGTCTAGCGGTTCACTTGATGGCATTGAAATGCGTCCAATGCCCCCGATGCATGTGTTGTGGTGGATTATGTTGGCGACACGATGGACACCAATAATGGAAATCGCGATCAGACAATTGTAGGGATGCTCGATATTGGCTTTTTTACCGATACCGATATACCGATATTGTCCAATTCTTAATTTCCGATACCGATATCAACCGTTTTCAACCGATACCGATATATGCAGGGTCCCCCCCCCCCCCCCCAAAAAACGGAATAATTTCAGGTAATTAACATTACATATCTCTTGTTGTGGAATTAACACAACATTATGCATACTTTTGACAATAAATAAAATCAGAATTTGTTCTTACTTGCTTGCCTGGGTAATTAAGGTTATAGATATATATATTTTTTCAAACAGATTTCCGATATCACATTTGAATGCCAATATCGGACGATAATATCGGACATCCCTAGACAATTGGAATATTCTTTTTTGGGGTACCTCATAGTGAAGGTAAGGACTATATGACATCAATTCTGCTTTGATCCAACCATGATTTCACATCGATCGCAATGACCATGTGTAACATACTCCAGAACGTATGCCGTTGGTGACAATCAAAGCATAAAAAAATTCTCCCCCCCCCCCCTTTCATGCATTCATGATGAAACATAATACCTATTATATACATTTGATTTGGAAATAGTAGCGTGTCCAGGCGAGCAAAGCCAACGCTTTTAATAACATTCACGTATTCCTCCATAGTGCCATTTTATGGAATTAGCCAGGATCACTCTGAAACTATACGTATATTCACCACAGTATAACACGCAAACGTATACATGAAAAAATCTATTATTTCTCACATATTGAACGATGGATAGTTGATGTCAAATGAGCCATAGTATTGTATCCATAGCTATAATATAGAATATAGATATAGCCCTGCAAACACAGCCATGCATTCCTATCTCTTAGAGCGGAGGTGCAGTAGGAACAAAGATGCTCTAGGCCTGCAGCGCTGAATGAGTTAACAGTCTGCAGGCTGTAGTGGAGTACACAGGTAGGCCCCCTAGCTAAAACATCTGCACACACACACTGCACTTACACATACTGTATCCACACCATTACCACTGGAATATATATAATTTTTTTATATACTGTATTTATATTTTTATATGCTACTTCAACGTTATTTACCATTACCATTACCATACTATTTCTGCTATAAGGTTGAGGAACACATACAAAATAATGTTACTCCTGTACACATGAAGATGTGATAATAAAGATCTGAATCAGTTAAATACTATGTCATGGGTTTTGACCCGTTTTTTCATTATTGTAATGTAACTTTTATGAAATTAACTGTCCACAAATGTGGATGTCATGTAATAACAAAGTCTCTCTCTCTCTTACCCTACTCATGCCTGTACTTCTCTTCCCCCCTCCCCCATGCTGATATGACACCCACATTTCCCCAAGGGGATCAATAAAGGAATATCTCATCTCACCTTATCTTATCAACTACCTTCACATTGGGCCATGTTGGGTAAAGCTAGACATATCCTGAATCAGAAAGCATTGTATACACACTGTATTACACACTTATTTTACCGTATTTAATCTATTTGGGGGAATACCTAAAAAAAACAGTGTACAAAAGATATGCACATTGCAAAAAAGAGCAATAAGGATTATACACCATGGTGGTATTGTGAGCATACTCATCAATTGTTTTTTTTTAACGTCACTTTAAAATGTATGGATTTTGTTAAATTTAGAACAGCTAAAATCATGTTTAAAGCCAAAAACAATTCATTGTCAGGCAATATGTTTTCCTTCGGTCAGGGGGTCTGTCTTGGATGGGGATGTGGTGGGGATTGATGTGTGGGGTGTTTGGGGACTGGCTGTTCTGGGGGGGTTCACATGCCTTCGAGCAACACTGTACTTATTGTACTTATTGTATGCCTATTCTTATGTCTGCAGGTTCTACGTTGCATTACTTTTATTGTCTTTTATACCTCTTCTTATGTCTGCATTTTAGAAATTGTTTTTATTCTGTTGACTGTATGCTGACTTTATGCCTATGTTCATTTTGTGCTACTTGCTGTGGGGCACTTTGGGCTGTGGTCCATGTGTGAAAGGTGCTATATAGATAGAGTTGTTATTATTTAATATTATTATATTATATTTTCGAGAATAAATAAAGGTTTCAATTGAATTGAATATACAAAAATGTGTATGGACAGAGAGAAGTTATGATTTAAGGGGGAAACTTAACTTAAGATATCCTACTCTGCACCACTCTTAAAAGCTTGTGCATTTTAGTTTGTGGGGTAGCTTTTTGGAATGGACTACACGTGGAAACTAAACAATAACAATAACAACACAGTTGAAAAATAGTTAAAAAAAAACACTGATAGCTCTCAGAAATTTTTTTTCTTGTTTTCTTAACAAGGACGCAGGACTAGATAAGCTGTGCCCCTTCTTAAACTCATCCTTGTTTCATGTTCTATGGATGAAGACGGACTCATTTGTTTACATTTTCTTTACTGTGATTTGTTGTGTTCGAGATAAATAAAGATAAAAAACAAAGATCAATCAATCAATAATCTGCTCACAACAGTGCCACTTACACATGCATAATATATATCCACTTCTCCATCCATATTCTCATTATGGATATTAGCCTACATTCTGCATGAATTCAACTTTTCCAAAGCTAGGAAGATACATGGGAAACGGGATGCAGATAATAAAGCCTCTCTCCAGGCGATACCAATATAGAACAGTCTCAGAAAGATCAGAAATTGTATTTCCAAGCAATAGAAGAATGAACGGTAAGTGTCTCCAGCAATGACAGCTGTCTACAAAAGTAGTGCCTGTATGAATCAAAGTATCACCCTGGGAATGTGTGAATGTGCACTAAAACAGCTTTAATTAGGCTAATAGATGTTTTGCTGAGGCTTGTCGTTTTCTGGAGGCTTGTTTTGTAGAGGCTTGTTTTGTGGAGGCTTGTTTTGTGGAGGCTTGTTAGAGGCTTGTTGTTTTGTGGAGGCTTGTTTTGTTAAGGCTTGTTGTTTTGTGGAGGCTTGTTTTGTGGAGGCTTGTTGTTTTGTGGTGTGTTGTTTTGTGGAGGCTTGTTGATTTGTTGAGGCTTGTTTTGTGGAGGCTTGTTGTTTTGTGGAGGCTTCTTGTCTTGTGGAGCCTTGTTGTTTTGTGGAGGCTTGTTTTGTGGAGGCTTGTTTTGTAGAGGCTTGTTGTTTTGTGGAGGCTTGTTTTGTTAAGGCTTGTTGTTTTGTGGAGGCTTGTTTTGTGGAGGCTTGTTGTTTTGTAGAGGCTTGTTGTTTTGTGGAGGCTTGTTGATTTGTTGAGGCTTGTTTTGTGGAGGCTTGTTGTTTTGTGGAGGCTTCTTGTTTTGTGGAGCCTTGTTGTTTTGTGGAGCATTGTTGTTCTGTATTCATAGTGGCTCCGCTCTGCGTCACTCATGCACTGTCCTCGCATGTGCACGCGCACTGAATAAAGACCACAATGTACCTTTATATCCCAATATTTGTCTGACCACACCCCTATCAGCTTCCCATATAAGCAGGGGTGGGGCCACGCCCTCGCCTCCTTCTCGCTTTCACCACAAGCCTTCGGAGATCCCCACTTGACGTGTTGCTAGTAGGAGGAGGTTGGAAAACAAGAGATACGTTGACATCATATCTTTATTTTCTCTCTCACTATTTTCGAGAAAATACGGCGATATTGTCTTCGTCACTGGAGTGTCTGGAAGATGGTGATCATTCTAAAAACCTCCACCGGTTTTCGTATTGGGAGCACGCCGCTACATGCCTCCCAACTGCAGTCTTCCTTGCTGTGGCTGGTTGCGGTAAAACCTTTCAGCGACACAGCTGGACTGTAGGACGCGCCGCTGTTGTGAGAAGCGGTGGGTTCCAGGTTGGTGAGTAATGTTTTGCTTGCAAGCTCCACTTGTCTGTTAGTGCTATGGGGGCTAGTTGACAATGTTTGCGAAAACCGGCCCCAGATTAGGGTCCTTTGTTCAGCCTTTCAGCGACGACGGAGGACCTTGGTTTGAAGCCCATTATAGCAACTAGTGGGCCACGGCCAGTAGTACTGGTGATCCCAGGATCTCTGGACGCGTGGGTACTTCTCTGTCACCGTATAGGCCCCGTCGCGCATATGCAAATGAGAGTTTACCCTAAACGAGGAAATGTGAGCAGGGATGTTCGTTATCGGAAAATCCATGTTCAAGTCAGCTACAGCCCAGATGGGAATTGTGCTGGCTCCGCCGGATGTTGGTAAAATCACCGTTGTAAAACTGTGTTAACATCTCGGAGGGTTTCAGAACGGCGGCCTGTCTGAGTGTGACTTGTTGTATCGTTGTGTACGAGTTCAGGTGGTAGCTGCTTAACTTGCGTGCTAGTTGTGGCCTACTGTGTTAGCCAGTCAGCCGTTAACTGCGGCGCTAGCTCGCTGTGTTTACCAAGCCTGTTGTGTCACTAGGCTAGGTAACGTTAGCTTGCTGCTATCGGCCGAGAGCGGCCATTAGCTTAATGCTACACTGTTGAACGTGCTGTGACTATAACATGTTTTTAACACTCTTGACTACGACGTCATCTTTGACAGAGGATGTTCGTCGAACCTGCCCTGAGCCAGGCCGGCGAGGACTGCGTCAACAAGGAGCACCGTAGCGGCGGGTTGGAGCAGCGAGCTGCCCGTGTCGTCAAACTCAGGAGGCTGTGTTTACTTCGGTGCCATGTTAGAGACTGCAATTCGCTTGATCTGGGCTCCCTGTAGGCAAGGTCCTGACCAGACCTTGAACACTTCTTCTTGCTTTCCCTTCTAAATGTTTTGTAAATAACGATGTTTTCCAAAACGAGTGTTGCTGCACTACATTTAGGATACAACGCGAGTTATGTGTGAATTGTCTTGTCACTGGTCTCCATGCAAATCGGGTTATTGTTACAGATGTGAAATGATCTGGTTTGTTGTGTTGAGACACATTGTGTGTTCATGTATCGTGTACTCACAACTAAGGGGGTTAAACTAACCTATAAAGCTATGCTTAGTGACATATGAGTAAAGAATGATTCTTTTCTCAGCCTGTAATGACAATGAACAGTGTGTTCACATATTAACAGGTTTACCTGTTTAACTGGCCGTATTAAGGGTAAAGTAGGAGGGTTGTGTTTCCCCCCGGTTCCCTGGGGACTTCTTCATCCTCCTCTCAGACATGTTGTTACACTATATTGTGTCACTGTGTGGTAGGGATACGATGTAACCCTTGGCTTAGTTGTTGGGGTTGTGCTAACCGCTTGAGAAACTTTATTTTCCTATAGAAAAGATTGTTTGGTCACTTTTTCGTGTGTGCTTAGCAAGGCCTGTGGCCGATACTAATCGAGAATTGTGTATTCTCTCATTATGAAAAACGGCGTTCCTCTGTAGAGTGTTTTTGCCATTTTTTGTAGGTGATAATGGGTTGTGTGTGTCGTGTGACCTACAACTGGGTTGGGCTGGCCACAGAAGCACATGTGTAAGTCTGGTACCGGGGCTCTTGAGAGGGCCCTCTCTATTCTGTGTTTTCTCCTTAGTAAAAATCAGATAGCAGGTTGGCACATGCGCTGTGTGAAGCTGTTAGACGCTTCATGGAGCTGACTATGACTGCGTCATACTCTTTTTTTGTCATTACATCGTATCATGGGTGTGGGGTCGTAAAGGGGTGAACTGGTAACCTTTTCTCCCCCTTTTTTCTGTTGGTCAGGGGTAAACCCACCTGTCCTTCAAGGTTCCTGTCACGTTGCGGTTCGGCACGTTACAGGGTGAGGGGGGGTGGGGAGTTTCCTGGTCCCACGCCCTGGAATATTGGGCGTGTGCACCGCAGAAATTCCCGCGCCATAGAGTACGTCACTGTGCGCGTCTCTGTTGGTAGGACTTCCGTGTGCTGTTCAGGTCCATATGATGGATCTGTTTCGGGGGGTGGTCAGGGCTCCTCCTCATGAAGCTCCTATTCGGGCCTTCTGTGAGTTGGGACTCTCCTTCCATGTGAGGGAGCCTCCTCAGAGTACAGAGCCTCCTCCTCAGATTGTCAAGGTGAGTGGAACCTCAAGAAGGAGTCCTACTCTATTGTGTGTGTATTCGATTCAATTCGATTATTGAGTGTGTATGGGTTCAGTGCCTCCTCCCCGGAGAGCCCTAAAACCAAACTTTTACATGGCTCAAGGTGCAATATATTCTTTTCAATCTGTACAGCTCGCGTGGGAAGTCTCTCTGGGGATTTCCGTCTCCTCCCTATGGGAGGGTGGTGGGATGTAAAAATGTAAAAAAAAATGTACCCCCGGCTGTGTAGACTGGGATACATACTGGTGGTGCTTCCTTCTTTTCTATTAAGAAGAGTTGGAGTTAGGAAGCATCACACCCCTCTTGTCGTTCCCCTGGGCGCCTTGGGGATTCAATGACAGGTCTAAATAGCCTGTTCATTGATGTGGTTGTGTCCCGATGCACGTATAGTGCTAGCTCGGGGTGTTCTGTAATCAGGCGAATGACTGGCACGCCTTGGTTGCTTGAGGTTAAAACGGCGTTTTTATAAAGCAACTGGGATGGAGGTTTTCCTCTTCCGACGACCTGTTTTGGTTGTCGACGGATTCTCGTTCATATCTGGGGGATGATGACGGAATGGATCTGAACATATGTAGAGGGGTCTCACGCCCTGGGGGTGGGCCACCGGGCGCGGTTCGCACCAAACGTCTGGGTGGCGCCTTCTTTTCATGTTTAAGATCAACACGCATATCTGCCCCTTCTCCTGGAGTAGGCATGTCGGCGTGGTTAGGGCACGGGACTGGTTCTGGTCACGCTGGTCCGGATCAGTTAAACCCGTTGTCCACCGGGGATGCAGATCTGCTGTTCTGGTACCCTGAGGGACTTGGGCTTTTTCAGGGGGAAAATGCCAGGTCGGTACGGGTGTCACAGGGTTAAGCGCTATGGAGACCCTGGTTGGGTACATTTTGTACTCTGCACTGTCATAATGGCTTACGGCCATGCCAACCTGTACAAGCTCGATCTCGTCAGATCTCGGCCGCTACGCAGGTTGGTCCTGGTTAGTACTTGGTTGGGAGACCGCCTGGGAATACCAAGTACGGTGTGCTTGGGGCTGGTTCTCCATTATTTTCGCTCCTCTCTCACGCATGGCGAAGAGGGGCCTGTTGGGGTGGTCTTTGACCTCCTCTGGTGACCCTGTGCTTCCCGTATCGCCGGGCCCGGTCCGAAGTAATGTTTCGTCGACCCGTAGGCCTGGGTTAACCCTTTTTTGAAAACTGAAACACTTGTACTGCGGTATAGCCGGTGTATACCCGCAGGTGTGTTTTGGAGTTTTTTCTTTGGGGTTATAGGAACAACCACCGCATTGGGTAACACCAAGGTGGTTGATTCCCTGGTGTGTTGGAGCAGTGTCAACTCCCGGGTTACCCGGTTGAGGGTGCCCCTGCACGTTCATGACGTCTGCCAATCGTGTCAGCCTTCTCTGCCTCAACCCCTCTGGGTGTTTTTTTTTTTTTGGCTTGGTCATGCAACAACGCCAGCATTCGCCCCTTCCGCCGGGGCGGCTGTTTTCAGCTGACTCCTTTGGCGCCTGTCTCGTCCGCAGTGCTCCAGGCTCAGGTTACAGCCTGTTGCCTGGTTTTCCCCGGTGCGCTGCCTGCTTCCGTTGGTTAACCTTTTTGTGTGCTTACGGCCATGCTGACTGCCTGTTCTGCAGGGTCAGTGTGCCAGGCGGTGTGCTATTGGGGGGAAAGGGCCCGCTCTTGGAGAAGAGGGGCCTTATCCGAATACGCTGGCGATGTGGGGGGCGGTGTCACTAAGTGACCGCCTGGTGGGGTCTTGATGCCTGGCGTCATTGACCTCTCCGGGCCCCCGTTTTCCAGGGGATCCAGTCCCTTCGGTGGGTCTGGGTCTTCCTTAGCGCTCCGCTGCTACGGCCTTGCCACGGGGTTGGGTTTGCCCTTGACCCCGTGATTCTGGGGGCAGTAACGAGGTTGTTCCCTCCGTTCGTTCCCGGGTGGCATGCGGGTTGTGCGTGTGTGTAGTCGTGGGGTCAGGCCACGGTCTGCTCACCCTGTGCGTTGAGTTGCTTGAGTGCCTCTTCGCACGGTCGGGTCCGTCGCCCTCCCGGGGACCTCCAATAGGGGGGGTGCCCTCCATTAGGGGGGGTCTGGGGGGGCTCGGCCCTCCCTGTTCTGATGGTTGTGGGGGGCTTCAGCGGGGTGTATTTGTCGGCCTATGGCTCTCGCTCGACCTCCCTTGTGCATGAGTGACGCCGAGCGGAGCCACTATGAATACAGAACGATAGGTTATGACTATAACCAAGTTCTGTTAATAGTGGTGACGCTCGGCGTCCGACGCCGCTGCAGCCCTTGATCTCGCCTTGTGGTGAAAGCTTGGGAAGGAGGCGAGGGGGTGGCCCCACCCCTGCTTATATGGGAAGCTGATAGGGGTGTGGTCAGACAAATATTGGGATATAAAGGTACATTGTGGTCTTTATTCAGTGTGCATGCACATGCGAGGACAGTGCATGAGTGACGCTGAGCGTCACCACTATTAACAGAACTTGGTTATAGTCATAACCTATCGTTTTGTGGAGCCTTGTTGTTTTGTGGAGGCTTGCAATTGTGAAAAGGCATGGGGCTGACGAAGGGCTGCAATGAGGATTTTGATACCATACAAACTCTTTACTCTCCCTCCCTTCCTTATTCTACATGCTTTTGTGACATGTTTGTGATGTTAATACTTGAATACGTTTGATATTAAAAACGCAAATTTTATGCAACACTCGGATGGAACAGGTTAACCTGCTGGTTGTGTGTCCCATTCACAGCTCAGTAAAAGAGAAGTGCTCCATGATCCATCTCGACTCCCGTGTCCGTTATTCACACAGGACAGAAACACAGTGGTCACATTTGCTTCACTGATTCTAAAAAAAAAATTATTTTCTTTAATAGGTTGAAGCTTCATCATCCTTACACAGCTTGCACAGGGAGAGATCTTATGTCCCATATGTGATGAACAGAAGTAAGCTCAACACTGCAGTGATGAGTGAAATTATTGGTTCTGTGTTTCAGGTTCATGGTAGAGGGGTCTACAGTCAAATTGTGAACTTATCATTTAACAGCATCATCATTTTTTTTGTTTGCTGTTTAGTGTTAGTCTCATTGTATTTAAAGAAGGCTAGACGCCGCAGAGAGGGAAGACGACACACTGGAGTGGCAGGAGAGTCCAGGCTGATGAGAGGTCCCTATGTGTACGGGTGGCAAAACAGCGCCAGTGTCCTCTCCATTCACACTCCATTGGGAGCAATTAGGGGTTACAGGGGCACTGCCATGCTAGACTAACTTAGGTTATTTTGATTGAATGTTTAAATTATGTATAGATTTTGTAAAATATGATTTCCCCCAATAGTATTGAGTTAACC
Source organism: Notolepis coatsorum (assembly GCF_963971535.1). Classification (NCBI taxonomy): domain Eukaryota; kingdom Metazoa; phylum Chordata; class Actinopteri; order Aulopiformes; family Paralepididae; genus Notolepis; species Notolepis coatsorum. The sequence goes on from NC_140177.1 coordinate 97,753,544, forward strand.
TATGATTCCTTCCTATCCCTAGGTGTGTGAGGTGGGGCCCAGCAGACATACCGGACGGGGAGACAGAGGAAGCCTTGGGGGGCTTTGAAAAGGGATCTGCGGAACATCTACTCAGGCATGCAATCTACTTTACTTTTGGTGAATTGACACATTAATAAACATCCCACATTAAAGGGGAACTATCTTATAAATGGCCTTTTTGAGTGTTTAGCATTGTTTCCTAGCTATGTGAACTTATATTAATATGATCTCATCCTAATGATTGAAAATAAACTAAATGATTGTATTTTGTCATTTGTTTTTCATCAGAAATTTGCATGTTGCCTAATGGAGCTTGGAAGAAGGTACATTTTACCTAACTACTGCTTTTCAATGTCTACAACTGCCCTACACTGTAATCACAGTAATAATAATAATCTGAACTACCCACCTCATACTATAGTCTACTCATATACTCTGTATGATAGCATGTACAACAGTGCTTTATATACCCATATTTATACTGACATTTATATTCTTATATTTACTGCCTATATATATATACATATTTGTCTGACTATACCTGCATATAACCCCTCAATATACTTACTTATACACCTGCAAATAACCCATAGCTCTGTATGAAATAATGTATAAATGCTGTATATATATATATATATATATATATATATATATATATATATATATATATATATATATATATATATATATATATATATATATATATATATATATATATATACATTTATTCTCACCACATATATATCTATCCACACCTGTCTGTATTTACCTGCACATAATCCTTTTACATATCTGTAGATATATCTATATCTGTACATATCCTATTCTCTTACTAGTTACACTGCTGGTCAGTGGTCAGTATGACTACTACCATACTGTCCTTACACCTGTATCACTGTACATATTATAGTACAACTCTGTACATACATCCGATTACTACTACACACAGTAGTGCTAATTTGTATAATTTTGTACCCAGTTAATCACCCATACATTGTATATTGCTGTTGCACTTTACTGCTACATTTGCACTCTGGTTGGATGCCAAACTTATCTTCGTTGTACTGTACTTGTGCTGTACAATGACAATACACTTTAATCTATCTATTTAGAAATTGTGTTAATGATGTTTTGCCTGTTGGGCAAACTAATTTCAATTATACACTACAATCAATCTCTACCCAATTCAGCAGGACGGGACATTGATCCTTGTAGACCTGTAGTAATCACCTATATATTTGTTTAGCTATAATCATATTCTTCTAATGTATTTGTTTAATATTATTATTATAATTTCCCCTTTTCTTATGATTTAAATTGTTACCTCACCTGCACGTCCACTTTATAAACATTGTATAGTATATTTCTATGGTGTATTTTTATGTGTGTGAATACAATTAAATCAAAATTAAATCAAATTGGCAATAATCTGAAGAAAAATTACTTGTTTCAATCCCCTTTCTGTCCTCAGGTCAATGAGAAGTGGACGTCCGGCTGTGAGGACTGTGTGTGTGAGGAGGAGACACTGGGTGTCACTCAGATCAGCTGTAAACCTGTGCCCTGCAAAGTCCAGCCACCCCTCGTCTGTGACCAGGAAGGTCAGGTCAAGGTCACAGAGACTGTGGGCTGCTGTGAGAAGCAAGTGTGCAGTGAGTATTCTGACCTGGGATCAGTCAGTCTAATTACAAAAAAATAAGAAGAGAGAGAGCACAAGTACAGATGATAATTATAGTATGAGAAGATAGAAATATAGATAGAAATAGAAATACTTTAATCATGCCGATGGAAATTTTGCACTACAAATCGCTCACAGTAAACATTTAGGTAAAACAATTAGTCACGAATAGGAATAAAAAATAAGCCTAAGAATAAAGAATAAAATAAGTCTAAGAATAAAATAATAATAATAAAATACGGTCCGGGATTTACATTTCCTATGTTATGTATATACATTCTAATATAAAATATACAGTAAAAATATACCGAAATACAGTAAGTGCACAGTAGGTGTAATATTGAACAGTGTTGTTTTAAAAGTAAAAGTCCAGGAAGATGGTAACTGTCACCCTGTGCTCAGTGATGCAGTGAGGCACAGTGATGCAGTGAGGCACAGTGATGCAGTGAGGCTCAGTGATGCAGTGAGGCACAGTGATGCAGTGAGGCGCAGTGAGGCACAGTGATGCAGTGAGGCACAGTGATGCAGTGAGGCACAGTGATGCATTGTAAAGTCTGATGGCTGTCGGAATGAAAGACTTCCTGCAGCTTCACATTCATAATTAATTATATGCCAATATTAAATCAATTTGATGCTTTGAAGGCACAACAATTGCATTTCCCATTATTAGGTTAGAAAATACATTTGCCAGATTTAACGTGATTTAACGGATTTAAGTCAAAACGTATTTGATTACATCTATTCCCATCTTGTATTGTACAGTAAAATAACAAAATAAATAATAAAAAAAATTATTGTGGTATAAACACTTACGTTTGTCTATCCGAATACAGATACAGATATTTGTGTTGGTTGAATAGATACAGATACAGATACAGATACAGATAATGACATCTCCGCACACCCCTACTAGGCAAGCGTCTATGTTATTTAAGCATGGAGGAAGCATGGAGCCATTCTAAACAAACCCTTCATTTCATCGTCTTGTTTCACCAAAGTAATCATTTCTAATATATAATCTTGTATTTAAGAGATTCACTGAAAATAAATGATAGTTTCCGAGCATGGATTCCGTTCAAACCCCAGCAGGGGGCCTTTCTGCGTGGAGTTTGCATGTTCTCCCCATGAGTTTTTGAAAATGTAAGAAATACTGGTAGAAAATTGTTATTTATTTATTATTATTATTATTATTATTATTATTATTATTATTATTATTATTATTATTATTATTATTATTATTATTATTATTATTATTATTATTATTATTATTATTATTATTATTATTATTATTATTATTATTATTGCAGCTTTAACTATTTGTGTCTTTTGAGTGTGAGGGGAAGTGTTCTACTGTTGAGCCTTCTTGCCCCGCCGGAGAAAAGCTAAATACCACCAGGGGAGTCTGCTGCCCCAAGTTCACCTGCGGTAAGTGTGTGTGTGTGTAGGTGTGTGTGTGTGTGTGTGTGTGTGTGTGTGTGTGTGTGTGTGTGTGTGTGTGTGTGTGTGTGTGTGTGTGTGTGTGTGTGTGCACGCGTGCGTGTGCGTGCACGCGAGCGCGCGTGTGTGTTGCCTATACTCAATTTATACCTACTGTACCTACTGTCTACAACTGCCCTACACTGTAATCATAATAATCTTAACTACCCCCTCATACTATAGTCTACCAATTTACTTTATAACAGTGCTGTATATACCGCAATAACCGCATATTCACATTCATATTTTTATATTTACCGCATATATATATATCAACTTCAACTTCAAATTACTTTATTTTCCTTTCGGAACTTCATTTGTGCAGTGGTTAAAAGACAAACATACAGTCACAATACATAGACACTCACCACTACAGTACTCTATATACATTATTTATCTGAATATACCCGCATATAACCCCTCTATATACTTACTTATACACCTGCATATAACCCGTAGCTCTGTATGATAGCATGTACAATAATACTGTATATTTATTCTCACCACATATATATCTATCAACACCTGTCTCTATTTACTGCACATACTGTAGTCATTTTAAATATCTGTAGATACTATTATCTATACTGTATCTGTACATATCCTAGTTGCGCTGCTGGCCAGTATGACTTACTACCATAGTATCTTTATACCTGTATCACTGTACATGTTATACTACAACTCTGTACATACATCTGATTAGCACTACACTCAGTAGTACTAATTTGTATATTTTTTACCCAGTTTAAATCACCTGTACATTGTATATTGCTGTTGCACTTTACTGTTACATTTGCACTCTGGTTGGATGGCAAAATTATTTCCGTTGTACCTTGTGCTGCATGATGACAACATGTGAATCTAATCGAATCGATTTGTGTGGTTACCTTGTGACACACAACTACCACGCCTTGCGTTCTGTACCATTGTTAAAAGTCGTGTCCTTGTTCTTTCTCCCACAGTCGATAATCATCACGTGTGCGTTTTCAACAACGCTGAGTATAAGGTGAGCGATCACAAGTGACTCCAAATGGATCCCGTATAAATAGAATTTAATTGAACTTATTTGAGCTATTTTACAATGAAAACGTGTGACTCTGGTGTGATGGTGGTGATACAGAACACACATGGGACATGTGAATACTGTATAGAGGAGCAGCACAGTGCCACACACCACGAGGCAATGACACTTTAAAGGGACAGTTCACCCCAAAATGTTCCCCTTATATCACACAAAAACGTTCTGGATTGATAGATAGTGGGTTTAAAAAATTATTCTGAATATGAATGTGTACAGTGATCCATCAACTTGTCTGATCGATTTGGATCTGATTTGGATCTTGTCCTATATTATCTTTTCTGTTGTTGCCAGCTTACTTGATTGTATTGCATTTCAAACTATGCATGCTATGAGAAAAGTTATAGAAGACAGAGTATCTGTTTTAGGTTTGAATGTTCAACCTATGTCTGTGCCTGTGCGTGTGCGTGTGTGTGTGTGTGTGTCTTCAGGGTTATGAGTACCGTGTAACCAGGGCCGCCTGGGAGAAATGCGAGGCCCTGTGCGAGATTTAACGTGAGGCCCCCCCCCCCCCCCCCCCAAAGGTAAAAAATAAAAAATAAAAAATTATATATATATATATATATTTTTTTTATTTTTTATTTTTTTTATACAGTCAACATATTCTTAAATAATAGCGCTGCCCGAGGCGGGGCATGATACAGTCAACATATAGCAAAAGAGAGAGCGAGAGAGAGCTCCCGTTCTACAGTCAATATACAGTGTACAGAGAGAGAGAGAGAGAGAGACACATTGGAAAGAAATTGAAATGCTATTTGGCCCTAAACAGAGAGTACACAGTGGCAGAATACCTGAGCACTGTGACTGAAGATCCTTGAGCACAGCCTAGCCATCGAGAAAGGCCGCCATAGGCAGACTGTGTGTGTTAGAAAGAGAGAGAGAGAGAGAGAGAGAACATGTGTGTTTGTCATGTGTGTGTGTGTTAGAGAGAGACTAGAGCATGTATGACAGATTCAAAAGGACAAAGATCAACACTTAAATCCAAGAGAGAGAGAGAGAGAGAGAGAGAGAGAGAGAGAGAGAGAGAGAGACATTGGAAAGAAATTGAAATGCTATTTGGCCCTAAACAGAGAGTACACAGTGGCAGAATACCTGAGCACTGTGACTGAAGATCCTTGAGCACAGCCTAGCCATCGAGAAAGGCCGCCATAGGCAGACTGTGTGTGTTAGAAAGAGAGAGAGAGAGAGAGAGAGAGAACATGTGTGTTTGTCATGTGTGTGTGTGTTAGAGAGAGACTAGAGCATGTATGACAGATTCAAAAGGACAAAGATCAACACTTAAATCCAACAAGAAGAGGGTATACCAGAGAAACCAAAGCAGCAAGGAGCCAATGGCCGACATCAGCTAAATAGGCTAGCCAGGTACTGTGACACCAGGCCACACACAGCTTTGGCCAATGGCCCAACGCTACTCAAGCTACACAAACGACCATTCACACACAGCACATGTCGTATCTCCAAATGTTGTGAAGTAGCATATGTTTTGCCTGGAAAAAAACATCGTTATTAACAAAACATTCGGGAGGGGAAGGAAGGAAGAGTGGGGTAATGTCATGACATTTTCATTAATCCAAGTTACCTGCACGATGAACGCAGGGCGAAAGGCCGCAACACAGGTCTCCACGTTGACGAAAGGCCTCTCGCTGGCGGGACAAAAAGAAGCTATGGCCAGAGCCTTGTCATGGTGCAGGCCCGACTACATCTTCTGTCAAAGGGCCTGCTATTCTCAAGGCTAACTGATAGCATCAAACGAACGTTCCCAGCTGACGCTAAACAGCTAACTGGCTAACAGTTAGCTCACACAGTTAGCTACTAGTAGTATTAGCTAGTCGACCAGTTTGGCTCCAGAGAGAGAAAGAGAGATAGGGTCAGGTGACTCAGGTCCACGGCGGGTATATAATCATAAGTTGACTCACCATAACGCAGTATCAACGTGGAAGGAGACTTTCTTGGCCCCACGGTGTAATTTCGGCGTATTGCTGCCTAACAGATTTATCTGCTCACAAGTTCTCTTCTCCTTCTTTTGAAAAGACATCCACTCGCCTCGCCTCGCTCCTCTGAATAGGTTAGCTAATGCTAGTTAGCATTTAGCTAAGCTAGCTACTAGCCGACATGGCTATACCATGAAAGGCTCCGGCCATTTGTCCCGCTAGCGAGAGGCCTTTCGTCAACGTTCCTTGGTGACCGACCGACTGATAATGACCGACCTCTTTCTTCGTCTTGGCTATTGGGCATAACTAAGCATAGTCAAAAGCTGCACGCGCGAAAATGTCAAACGCAGCCGACTCACGCTGCCGGCGTACTACACTGTCTACACATGATGTAAGTAAAACCACTCCCTTCGTTGAAACCAATGCTGCTGCAGAACCCCAGAGGCTGAGCTCCAATAGTGAGTATGTCTGCAGCTGCAGGACTGCAGACCCAGGAACAAGTCAGACACATTCTACAAACGTGTCTAATGTGAAATATATAAGCATATAAGCAAAACTAGATTTTAGGTCTGTGACTAAATAAAATATGCAAATGAGGCATGATCTACTTAAATATGCACTAATTTGCATATCATTCCAGGACAGAAATCTGAACATTGGATAAAGCCATTTTCAAAATTATAGTTTCATTTTGTTGACATATTAGAGCCAAAGGTTATTACAGAGGGGATTTGGATATCTCTTTTTTTTATCACTCCATAAATCAGAAAATACTCCATTCAGTCCATTTTTATGGTAAAAATCCATATTTCGCCATGTTTTTAGGAATAAAATGTGATATAAATCAGGGTATGAATGCGATATCAACAAACCCTTCTGTAAATACCTTCAGACCATAGATATGAATAGAACTGGAAGGTTTTGTGTATGTGAGTGCTACTGAAGTGGAGATTTCTGGCTCAGAGTATGAGGAAAAACTCTTAAAAATCATTTTTGGGAAAACGCCTTCAAAGTTATGTATTGTAAAATGCCATACTTTTTTTTTAAACAGATATTTACAAACACAATACCTAATCAAACCATTAGTAATAGACAACCTAAACACATGCCTGATAACTGAATAATAATAATGATGTTATTGAACTGAACAGAACTACACACAGGCTACAAACAGTGTAGTACAGTGTAGTACCCCCTAATAGGCAAAAAATATTTGAATAGATATCACTATGAAACTTTCACAATTTGTTATGTACATATAAACTAAGAAAAAATATATTGCAAGTTTTCTGAAATGTATGTTTATATATGCAAATGAGGCACTTCCCCATTAAATATGTGCACATTTAATGGATGCAATAAGGCAAAATGATGTAAAATAAACAACTAAATGTGTGTTATTGACGTTTTATTGTCACTAGTTTCATAGAAGACATGTTTAGGAAGCAAAATATAACAAAATCTCAAAATCAACAAAAAAAGTATATTTGACTATTCACCTGCAGTGTCTCGCCTTAAGTCCCTCATTACCCCAATCAATCAGATTATATTTCTTTAAACTTGCCTGCTGGCAGTAGGTTTATGGATTGAATAATCAAATGAGATCTTGCTAGCGAAAATAATTAGTTTAACTGTTATACAGAATAAGGATACGGCTCTCTTACCCATTGATTGATGTATGGTGGATCTTTTAGTCTGCACTGTGGTGTAACGGTTTGTGCTTTTGACTTTCACGCAGACGGCCTGGGTTCGAATCCTAGTCTTTTCCTTCTTTTTGCAATGTAGGAATAATTCAATTTGGTGCACGTTGAGAGCTATATAAAGAATGGCATCCTCAATGCATGTAGATTTATAATATTTTAACTTAAAACTAGGCTACTTTTGCGTATAATCATTAATATTATATTCCAAAAAAATTATATTGAAAACGCGGGGTTACGAACACCGGTCGCCCGGTTGCCAGGATTCAGCACTAGCCACTGCGCCACTGTGCCAGACGGGATAAATTCATTGTTTATCCATTAATGGATGAGAGACCCGTGTTTAGAATATTTTACTTTTGAATGAAGTTTTATCTCTTTATTCTCAAATGCATTAATGTGACGTCAACGGCTCATTCAATTTCTCAAATACGTCAAACAGCGCATCTCATCAGACATTTTAATTCCAGTTACAATATCACACAAAAACCACAATCCCTGCATAGACACTTCAATTTTATGCTTGAATGAAACACAATCCGGGCGCTCCATTAAGCAAATCTACAGCGGAGAATATATGAAACTAATCAGAGCCAAACGGCCGATAGGTTTCATTCATTAAAAATATCCCCGCGGGATTCACATTTGCAATGCGCCGTTATTAAAATAACCAGCGTGTATCGCAGCGTGTATCGCGACTCCGAGCGCCGTATATGACGTGCATTATTTTATTTAGGACAAAGTAAATCTATAGGCTAAATATGATTTATTATCAGCATTTAGTTCTATTATTATACATTTCAAAAGCCCCCTCTAGGAAAACGAAGCACAGAAACGTAATTCAGAATGGTATAATGCAGATCCTAGACTGTGAGAATCATTTCAGGAAGCGAGCTGTCATTTCTTTGCGGGGGCGTGGCCATGGTTCATCCGGCTAACTGAAGTTCTGTATCGTTAGTGGCTTAGCTTGGCTTCGCCTTCTGCACTATCTCGCGTACGTGCACGCGTACTGAATAAACCACAAATGTACCTCTAATACCAGTATTAGTCTGACCACACCCCTCATCAGCTTACCTTCATAAGCAGGTGTGTGGTCACCTGCTCTCCTCCTTCTCGCTTTCACCACAAGGAAGAGGTGCCTCGGTAGATCCCCACACTTGACACCATGATGGAAGAAATTGGATTAGGAACAGCTTGGGAAACAAGGATACGTTGACATCATATCTTTATTTTCTCTCTCACTATTTTCGAGAAAATACGGCGATATTGTCTTCGTACTGGAGTGTCTAGAAGATGATGATCATTCTACAAACCCTCCACCGGTTTTCGTATTGGGAGCACGCCGCTGCATGCTTCTCAACTGCAGTTCCTTGCTGTGTTTGTTGGGGTGAAACCTGTCAGGCCACAGCTGAACTGTCGGACATGCCGCTGTTGTGAGGAGCGGTGCGTTCCAGGTTGGGTGAGTAGTGTTTGCTGGCGGGCTCCACTTGTCTGTTAGTGCTATGGGGGCTACTAGACAAAGTTTATGGAAACCGGCCCCAGGCTAGGGTCCTTTGTTTAGCCGTCTAGGCGACAGAAGGCCTTGGTCTGGCGACCATTATAGTTTTAACTAGTGGGCCGCGACCATTGACACTGGTGATCCCTGTGTGTTCTGGACGAGTGGATTCTCTCTGTCACCGTGTTAAGACCCCATCTTTCATATCCAAATGAGAGTATTCCTTCACGAGGGGATATGTGCATGTAATGTGCGATAGCGGCAGATTCATGTTCAAAGTCAGCTATACAGGCCAGTTGGTACTGTGCTGATTCCGCCGGACGTGTTAATGTCACCGTTGTGAAGCGGTGTTGACGTCTTGTTTTCTCTTTTCTCTTAAAAAGTGAGGAGGGTTCAGAACGGCGGCCTGTCTGGGTGAGTGTTATGTCATTGTTACATGTTCATAGCTTACGGTTAGCCGGTCGGTGGCCTGGCGCGGGGTAGCTTAGGCTTCTCGCGCGCCGCCGGGAGCTCGCTCCTGATCGCGTGCGTCGTAGATCGGCGTCTCGCGAGCGGAAGCGATAGCACCAGAACGGTTGGAGCAGCCGTTAGCTTGATGCTATTCTGTTGAACGTGCTTTGATTTTTAACATGTTTTACACTTTTGACCACGACGTCATCTTTGACAGGGGATGTTCGTCAACCCTGCCTGAGCCTAGACGGGGATTGCGTCAACAAAGAGGGCTGTGTTCTACGGTGGCTTATGACTGCACTTCGCTGATCTGCGTTCCGGGCAGGTACGGGGTTGGCCAGACCCTCATAACACGTCTTCTGGTTTTACCTTGCTAAAATGTATTGTGAATGACGGTGTTTTTTCCCAAAACGTGTGTTGTTGCAATGCATTTGAGATACGTTGCGGGTTGTGTGTGAGCTGTTTTTGTCACTGGCAGTAGCTTCTCCGTGCAGGTCGTGATGTATTGATCTGGTTGTTGTGTGAGAAACATCATGGTGTTTATGTGTACCGTGTACTCACTACTAAGGCAACTAACCTATGAAGCTATGCTTGGTGACGAGTGAGTAAAAGAATGTTCTTTCTCAGACTGTAATGACAATGGACAGTGAGTTCACACATTAACAGGTTTTCCTGTTTTAACTGGCCGTGTTGAGGGTAAAATAGGAGGATTGTGTTTTCCCCCCCCCGGTTCCCTGGGGACTTTATCACCTCCTATCAGACATGTTGTGCATTAATTGTGTCTTTTGTGTGGTAGGGATACGATGTAACTCTCAGCTTGATTGCTGAGGTTGTGCTAAATCTGCTGGAGAAACTTATTTCCTAAAGGGAAATTGGTTTGGTTGCTGTCGTGTGCTTAGCAAGGCCTGTGGTCGATACTAATCAAGAATGATGTATTCTCTCATTGTGATGATGATGGGTTGTGTGTGTCATGTGACCTACAACTGGGTTGTACTGGCCACAGAAGCACATGTGTATGTTGGACCGGGGTTCTTAGAGCCCTCTCTATTCTGTGTTTTTCCTTAGTAAAAATCAGATAGCAGGTTAGCTCGTGCGCTGTGTGGAGCTGTGAAACGCTTCATAGAGCTGACTATGACTGTGTCATATTCTCTTTTTGTCGTTACGTCGTATCATGGGTGTGGGGTCGTAAAGGGGTGAACTGGTAACCTTTCCTCTCCCCATTGTTCTGTCGGTCAGGGGTACACCCCCTGTCCTTCAAGGTTCCCGTCACGTGGCGGTTCGGCACGTTACGGGGGGGGGGGGGGGGGGGGGGGAGGGAGTTCCTGGTCCCACGGCCTGGTATATTGGGCGTGTGCACCGCAGGAATTCCCCCGCCATAGAGTACGTCACCGTGCGCGTCTCTGTTGGTAGGACTTCCGTGTGCTGTTCAGGTCCATGTGATGGATCTGTTTTCAGGGGGGGTGGTCAGGGCTCCTCCTCACCAAGCGCCTACTCAGGCCTTCTGTGAGTTCGGACTCCTTCTTCCATGTGATCCATGTGAGGAAGCCTCCATCAGAGTACAGAGCCTTCCTCCTCAGATTGTCAAAGTGAGTGGACCCTCTAGAAGGGTCCTTTTCTATTGTATGTATATTCGATTCAATTCGTTTATTGAGTGTGTATGGGTTCGGTGCCTCTTCCCCGGAGGCCCTAAAACCAGTTTTTTACATGGCTCAAGGTGCAATATATTCTTTTCAATCTGTACAGCTCGCGTGGGAAGTCTCTCTGGGGATCCCCGTCTCTTTCCTATGGGAGGGTGGTGGGATGTAAAAATGTGAACATTTTTTACCCCGGCTGTGTAGACTGGGATACATACTGTTGATGCTTCCTTCTTTCTATTCCAGAAGTGTTGGAGTTAGGGAGTGTCACACCCCTCTTGTCGTTCCCCTGGGCGCCTTGGGGATTCAATGGCAGGTCTAAATAGCCTGTTCATTGATGGGGGTGTGTCCCGACGCACGTATAGTGCTAGCTCGCTGTAAACAGGCGATTGACTGGCACGCCTTAGTTGCTTGTGGTTGAAACAGCGTTTTTATAAAGCAACTGAGATGGGGGTTTTTCCTCTTCCGGCGACCACATCCCATGACCTGGGTGGGTTGTCGACGGATCCTCGTTCATGTCTGGGGGATGATGACGGGATGGATCTGAACATATGTAGTGGGGTCTCACGCCCTTGGGGTGGGCCACCAGGCGCGGTTCGTCCCGACGTCTGGGTGGCGCCTTCTTTTCATGTTAAGATCAACACGCATATCTGCCCTTTTCCTGGGGCATGTCGGCGTGGTTAGGGCACGGGACTGGTTCTGGTCACGCTGGTCCAGATCAGTTGAACCCGTTGTCCGCCGGGGATGCAGATCTGCTGTTCTGGTACCCTGAGGGACTTGGGCTTTTTTCAGGGGGAAAAATGCCAGGTCGGTCTGGGTGTCACAGGGTTAAGCGCTATGGAGACCCTGGTTGGGTATGTTTTTTACTCAGCACTGTCGTCATGGCTTACAGCCATGCCATTCTGTACGCGCTCGATCTCGTCGGATCTCGGCCGCTACACAGGTTGGTCCTGGTTAGTACTTGGTTGGGAGACCGCCGGGGAATACCAGGTACGGTGTGCTTAGGGGCTGGTTCTCCATTGTTTTTCGCTCCTCTCTCACGCATGGCGAAGAGGGGCCTGTGGGGGTGGTTTTTTGACCTCCTCTGGTGACCCTGTGCTTCCCGTACCGCCAGGCCCGGTCCGAAGTGATGTTTGCGACCCGTAGGCCTGGGTTAACCCTTTTTGGAAACTGAAACACTTGTACTGCGGTATAGCCGGTGTATACCCGCAGGTGTGTTTTGGAGTTTTTTCTTGAGGGGTTATAGGAACAACCACCGCATTGGGTAACACCGAGGTGGTTGGTTCCCTGGTGTGTTGGAGCAGTGTCAACTCCCGGGTTCACCGGTTGAGGGTGCCCCTGCACGTTCATGACGTCTGCCAATCGTGTCAGCCTTCTCTGCCTCGACCCCTCTGGGTGGGGGTTGTTAAATGGAGGCTTGGTCATGCAACACCGCCAGCTTACGCTCCTTCCGCCGGGGCGGCTGTGTTCAGCTGTCCCCTCTGGCGCCTGTCTCGTCCGCAGTCTCCAGGCTAGGGTTAACAGCCTGTTGCCTGGTTTTTCCCCGGTGCGCTGCCTGCTTCCGTTGGTTAACCTTTTTTGTGTGCTTACGGCCATGCTGACTGCCTATTCTGCAGGGTCAGTGTGCCAGGCGGTGTACTATTGGGGGGACGGGGCCCGCTCGGCTTACTGGCCTGGTTGGTTCCGCCTGGGAATACCAGGTGCAGTAACTGAGGGGCCTTTGTCCGAATACGCTGGCGATGTGGGGGGCGGGGCACTACGTGCCCACCTGGTGGGGTCTTGATGCTGGCATCATGGACTTCTCCGGGCCCCCATTCCAGGGAGTCCAGTCCTTTTGGTGGGTCTGGGTCTTCCTTCGTGCTCCGCTGCTACGGCCTTGCCACGGGGTTGGGTTTGCCCTTGACCCCGTGATTCTGGGGGCAGTAACGAGGTTGTTCCTCCGTTCGTTCCCGGGTGGCATGCGGGTTGTGCGTGTGTGTAGTCGTGGGTCAAGCCACGGTCTGCTCACCCTGTGCGTTGAGTTGCTTGAGTGCCTCTTCGCACGGTCGGGTCCGTCGCCCTCCCGTGACGTCCCTAATAGGGGGGCTACCCTCCATTAGGGGGGGTCGGGGGGGCTCGGCCCTCCCTGTTCTGATGGTTTTGGGGGGCTGTCAGCGGGGTGTATTTGTCAGCCAAGTGGCTCCGCTTGGCCTCCCTTGTGCAGAAGGCGAAGCCAAGCTAAGCCACTAACGATACAGAACGTTAGGTTATGACTATAACCAAGTTCTGTTAGTTAGGGGCGATGCTTGGCTTCGGACGGCCGCTGCAGCCCTTGACCTCACCTTGTGGTGAAAGCTTGGGAAGGAGGAGAGCAGGTGACCACACACCTGCTTATGAAGGTAAGCTGATGAGGGGTGTGGTCAGACTAATACTGGTATTAGAGGTACATTTGTGGTTTATTCAGTACGCGTGCACGTACGCGAGATAGTGCAGAAGGCGAAGCCAAGCATCGCCCCTAACTAACAGAACTTGGTTATAGTCATAACCTAACGTTAACCCTGCTCCCGACCAGGCTCAAACTTTTTGATCTGTTGTCATGGTGATTTAGACAATCGATCGTCAGGGAATGGGAAGGTCCGGCTTAAGTCAGGCTTGACTGGAAATTATCCGGCTAACTCAGTTATCCAGGTACGGGGAACGGGGCCCAGATCTTAATGCCAGGTGGAAACAAGCATGAGACCATTCAAAACAATTGATATATATATAAAATGTTTCATTCTGTTTTTAATAATTCATGCATGACTAATTCATGCAAGTTAAAATCAGAATATCTTAATTTGCCAAGTACATATTTGCATTTACCAGGATTTGTATACTGTATGTATTTTAATCTAGCTATTTAGGGGCTGTGGGCATCCATATTCTGGCGCCTGAGGACCAACTTTAGTTCTAATACCAGTGTCATATGAATTGCCCCACGCGGGATCAATAAAGTTGTCTGGATCTGAATCTGTCTTGGTCAAGGACAATGGCAGGAATATGTACCTAGTAGGTATGTCTTTTATGGTGTGGGAGGAACCAAGCTCAAATAAGGGACTAAACACGTTTTGCAATTATGCCACATCAATGTGGAACGCCCTACCCAAAGCTGTAAAGGAATGTGGATCACTACCCACTTTCAAAACCTCTCTCAAGGGACACCTACGGGAGACTGCAATTCAACACTGGCCCCTGTAAATATCCTAACCCAACCCCCTCCAATGTACAGTAATTTACCTAGTATGGTTTTGTCAATAGTCCAATGTACAATTTTGTTTGTTTGTACAGTGTCTCCCCCCCCCCCTCAATGTACAGTTTTGCTTGTTTATACAGTGTGCCCCCCCCCCCAACCACCTCCAATGTATATTACCCAGTATGGTTGTCAATATCCCAACGTACCCAACCCCCCCCACCCAACCTCCTCCAATGTACAGTTTCTACGTCAAATGTATATACTCCCTTTTCTTGACTCCTTCTGTATCACAAACAGTACTGTATTTGCAAATCTGGTATGTCATAAATGTATAGATGTAGCAGTACTGACTATCTGTATGTCATGTATGTCATATATGTCCTGATGAATTGAAAATGGGGGACCCTAATGTAAACAAGACGAAAGTCTTTCTCTGGTCTGCATCCCCTTAACAATTGTGTGTATTGAGCTGTACTGTATTGTACCCATTCTGCAATCTGTTAATAACGTTTTCAATCAATCAATTCAATCAATCAATCAATTCAATCAATCAATCAATCAACCCCATGTGAGAGAGCATGCAAACTCTATACACCGCCTTGTACAACAATCTCATTACTGTAAATGATGTCTATCTTTGACTCTGTAAGAGTACATTCAACATCAGCTTGATGTGTATTCACATCAAAGATTTAAAATGTAGCCTACTAGAATTGAGTAACTGCAAGTACTCAAGTAACTGCAACTGGCATTGTTGCTGGGCTGAACGCAGGGGTCGTGTTGAAAGGGGGGGTTTCAGAGGTGGGCAGGTTACAATGTGGACTATATTAAATTTGTTATTGAGCATAATGTGAATGTGGTTGAGTCTCCGTGGTCTTTATTCCAAACCATCAAACATTTTATACATAGCAGCAGGACCACAACAAAACCCCAAATGTTGCGACACGCCCCCACCCCTTTAGACACACCCCCTGCTTTCAGCCCACCTCCGATTCCAGTGCAGTTATTTATTGCTGTTACCCATCTCTCCTCCAGCATTAATCTAAACCACTGAGAGCAGAGCATGGCATAGAGAGATGGGCTCCTCAGAGTGGATGTCAAAGGAAGCACATCCTCAATTTCCTGACAATTTCCCTGAGGGTATTTTAGTGAAAATAACACTTGTGCTAATGTGATCTCTCCTATACCTCAGAGTCATACTCCAGTTTGAAAGGTTCAATCGTGTTAAACCCCACACCAATGTCAAGTCCAGTATTAACAACCCCATTCCACACCCCCACCCCAGCCCTCACCCCCCATCCCACACCCTCACCGTTCTTTCAACTCAGCTCCCATCAGGACTTTTCCACCACCTTAGCCATACAGAACATACATATTAATTTGGCAGATTAGAGAGAGAGAGAGCGAGAGAGAGAAGTGAAAGAGGCAATTTAGAGGTGGAAAGAGAGGAATATAGGAAAGAGAATGGGTGGCTGAGAGAGAAAAGAGATGCTGGGAGGGAGAGAGAGAGAGAGAGAGAGAGAGAGAGAGAGAGAGAGAGAGAGAGAGAGAGAGAGAGAGAGAGAGAGAGAGAGAGAGAGAGAGAGAGAGAGAGAGAGGAACCTACAGTACAGCGAGAGGTGAGAGAAAGAGAGCATGATAGAGAGGAAGCTACAGTACAGAGAGAGGCGAGAGAGAGAACATGATAGAGAGACACAGAGAGGAAACTACAGTACAGAGAGGGGCGATAGAGAGAGAGAGCGTGATAGAGAGACAAAGAGAGGAAATTACAGTACAGAAAGGCGAGAGAGAGCATGATAGAGAGACACAGAGAGGAAACTACAGTACAGAGAGAGGTGATAGAGAGAGAGAGAGCATGATAGAGAGACACAGAGGAAACTACAGTACAGAGAGAGGCGAGCGATAGTGAAACAGATAAACACAGAGGAGCCTACTTTACAGAGAGAGCGATAGAGAGACATAAATACATATAAATACAGAGAAATGTGAGGTAGGGAATTAAGACTGTTAATGTGAGTTTCCTTGGCTAATCTCTGTCCTCCTGTGTGTTTTACTACCCTTACCCGGTACCAGGCTATACTGTACCCCCACTGCAAAAAAAAAAAAGATAAGCACAGAATATATATATTTTAATTGTATAATTGATCTGAGCTAAAGAGAGGGAAACAACTGTTGTGATTGGAGGATCAATCCGAGATTGGGGGCGACAGTGGCTCAGGAGGTAGAGCAGTCGTCTGGCAATTCAGAGGTTCCCGGTTCGATTCCCGCTCCTCCCGGGCAGCGTGTCGATGTGTCCTTGAGCAAGACACTTAACCCCTAATTGCTCCCGATGAGCAGGTTGGCACCTTGCATGGTTGCCTCCGCCGTCGGTGTGTGAATGTGTGAGTGAATGGGTAATATGAGAGTAACAAATTGTAAAGCGCTTTGGATAAAAGCGCTATATAAAAAAGCAGCCATTTACCATTTACCATCTCCTTTCAGTGGCTGGAATGCGGAGATCACTGTGAGCGAGTTGTAGCGGAGGTGAGGCTTGAAGAGGAGGGGCTGAAGCAAGGTCTGAAGAGGTGGTTAGTGTAGCCAGTTGGCTCGTGAGGCCTTGGACTGCGGCAATAAGTTCCTTTTGTTGGGTGAGTGTGGTTTGTAGCTGGTTTCCCATGCCGATGAAGGCAGCCTGGCGCTGACTCAGCAGATTGTTCTGCCAGGCGAGGGTGTGATGGATGGTTCTGCTGGGTCGGTCATGGCCAGTTCGTACTGTTAAGGTGCCAGACCAGAGACCCAGACGCAGAAAACAGTAGAACACGGAGTGCAGAGAAAACACAATGCTGGGTGTATTTATTGAGGGCTGAGAGTATGTGTTCCAATCCAGTGGAGGAGAGCGGGCCTGGGATAGGCTAGCGTGGTGGAGCAGGCTGCGGCAGGGCTCCAGGGTGTGAGGCAATATAGCACACTGAGGCTGGGGTCCAGATTCAGGCAGAACTCCACCCAGGAAAAAACACGGTCAAAAACACGAATGGAAAAATACAAAAAGGCAATGCAGAATTTCAGTAAATACAGACAGGACTGAAATACTGAAAGTGGCTGGTAGCTGCTCACTGAGACAGAGATTACAAACTGGCACTGAGCTTCATGGCAGAGTAACTGATGAGATGATGATTAACAGCTGGGAGCCCGACCTAACAGCACATCTGATCCCCATCCTGCCATTAGAGAGAGAGAGAGAGAGAGAGAGAGAGAGAGAGAGAGAGAGAGAGAGAGAGAGAGAGAGAGAGAGAGAGAGAGAGAGAGAGAGAGAGAGAGAGAGAGAGAGCCTAGGAGGGAGAGAGGGGTGTAACAGGTTGCAAATTATACCATTTTCAAGTTCCAGGCAGAATTACGGTAGTTGCATGGAGTGCAATTCAGAAACAATTCAGTTGCAGCCAAGTCACATGTACAAGACTGTGAGATAATTGGCACAATACATAATCTACATGCTTTGTGTAGTGTTCCTTTTTAGCTTGCATTCTGATTCATTTATCCTAATTTTATAGAAACGTGTTATTTATTTTTTCACAATGCATTCCACAGGATGCGTTACAAAGAAATATCTTTCAAGCTCCTTCTCCACGAGCCTTGCAATAAGCTTGAACCTTGAACCATTCCCACTCTCTCTTTCTCTCTCCTTACTCATCTATCTTCTCTCCCCCTCTCTCTCTCTCTGTCTCTTTCTCCCCCCCTATTTCTCTCTCTGTCTCCCTCTCCCCCCTCTCTCTCTCCATCTCCCTCTCCCCCCTCTCTATCTCTGGCTCTCTCACCCCCCTCTTACTCTCTGCCCCCCCTATCTCTACTCATCTCCCCTCTCTCTATATTGATTATATTACATGTCTTTAATCAAGGTGATTAATTAAAGAACATCAAACTCCCTCTCTTCCTCTTTCTCTTTCACAATCACACATACACTATCTTTCTTCCTCACACACACACACACACACACACACACACACACACACACACACACACACACACACACACACACACACACACTCTCTCTCTCTCTCTCTCTCTCTCTCTCTCTCTCTCTCTCTCTCTCTCTCTCTCTCTCTCTCTCTCTCTCTCTCTCTCTCTCTCTCTCTCTCTCTCTCTCTCTCTCTCTCTCTCTCTCTCTCTCTCTTTCTTCCCCTCTCATAGTCAGTCACATACCTAAACGGCAAGCCATGTAGAGTAGCGTGTGAAATTCTCATCTAATTTAATTAGATTTGCTCATTTGTATGGCTTGCTTAATGGCACATGAATATGTTGCAATTTTCCACACCATTCAATCTCCTTGTCAATAGGGTTTTTATAGTGCGGCTGTCTCAGATGTAATGGCCACATTTACTCAGCCAGTGTGTCAGTCAGTGTGACCTAAATAGGCCCGTAAGTTATCCATGATGAATGGTCACAAAAGCCTCAACAGGCGAGGGTATATCACTCTTTCTCTCTCTATAGCTCGCTCTTCTTTCTCTGTTACTCTCTCTCTTTCTCCATTTTTCTCTTTCCTTTTATTCTTCCTCCCTTCTGGATTTATCTCCTTCTCCCTCTCTATCATTCTCCCTCTCTCTTGATTGTCCATGCTTTGTCTTCTTCCCTCCCCGTTTTCTCCATTTCTTCTTCTCTGTCTGTATATTTCTGTCTATTTTCTCTTTGCTTTCCTTCCTCAATTCCTTCCTTCCTTCCCTCCTTTCTTCATTCCCTTTGTCCCTGCTCCTTACCCCCCCCCCTCCCCCCACACACACATGCACACACACCTGGGAGAGGAATGAGTACCCCCCCCATGTCTCAGTTGACCCTACAGGGCGGGGGTATGCGCTATGTATGTAAGCATTTAATCCTCGAGGCTGGTCCAACGCAATCTTTTAAAAGCTTTTTTAATCAAAACTAAAACAATCCACTTGTCACTGGGTGAGATGTTCTGAGATAGACCAATTACATGACCTCAGTGCGGCGGGGCTCCAGGCCGCCGAACGTGTTTTCCCCCAGTCTCTCTCTCTCTCTCGCCGAGCTAAATTTTCACCTCGTTTGTAGGGAAAAGTGGGCCATGGCCACTAAGCGAAACCACATGGGAGCGGGGAGTCATGGCCCGATAGTTTACACGTTATCAGATCGTCCGGGTATAGTATGTGTACAGTGGATGTCAAAACATGGTTGCATTTTCTGAAATAGTCATAACCGCTCAGTGTTGCATTGACGTGTTATTCTTTGTTCCGGTGATTATGATCTTAAGCTGATTTCCACGGTGGAAGTATATATAATATAAGTACATACGGTTGAGGCAGAGAGCATTTTACATTCATTACAGGAGTCCTCTGGACCTGTACCAATTAAATGTTCACAGCAGGTTGATTTAATTAGTATAGTTACAAAGAACGCCTGTACTAAATTAATGTAAAACACTCTGATCATCTGCGTCTAATGCAGCAAAATATTACATTTAAAAGGGGAAATGTGCAGTTGGGGGGGGGTGGGGGGGGGGGGCAC
The DNA here is from genome assembly GCF_963971535.1 of Notolepis coatsorum. Taxonomy (NCBI): domain Eukaryota; kingdom Metazoa; phylum Chordata; class Actinopteri; order Aulopiformes; family Paralepididae; genus Notolepis; species Notolepis coatsorum. The sequence goes on from NC_140177.1 coordinate 97,773,708, forward strand.
GTACGATTTCATTTTTCATTTCAACCTTTATTTAAAATCGTAAGCATCTGAGGTTTCCCTCATTTACAGAAACGACGATTGTACAAAATGTAAACAGTACATAATAAAAACAATATTCACAGAAATTTTAACACCAGAGTAAAAAATTTAAAAACGTTTCAAAATAATTTTAAAAGATCAATTAAAACAGTTACAGGTTTCACACAATGGTCTGAAATCATACGTTTAAACATTCCAAGGGAAGGGAGAACCTCCAATTTCAGAGAGAGTTGAAGGACATTCCATGAGTTAGAGGTATCAAAGGAAAAGGCTGACTTCCCTAGCTCAGAACAAACTTGAGGAACCCTAAGAACCATCCAGTCATTCGATCGAGTTGAATAGGTTCCAATATTCCAATCTAACAGTGAAGAGATATAGACAGGTTGTTTACCAATAAGGGCTTTAAAAATAAATAAATACCAGTGTTTGTTGCGCCTTTCTGCAAGAGAAGGCCAACCCACCCTATCATACAGGACACAATGGTGAGTATCATATCTGTCACCAGTTATAAATCTGAGAGCTGAGTGATATGCAGAATCCAGAGGTTTAAGTGTTGATGCCACAGCATGCCTATAAATTACATCACCATAGTCCAAAACTGATATGATCATGATCTTGATCATGTACATCATGTAGTTATTTATAACCAACAATGAGTGTGTGTGTGTGTTGTGAACATGCAACATTTCAGAGATCCGCACAACTTTTGTGCCCAAAAGTGCATAGTCCGTTTTGAATACTGTGTTGTATTCGGGGAATTCAATTTCAACCTCAGAAAAGTCAAAGTTGAGGCAGAGGCCTAACTTATTCATCCATTGTGTTTAGACTAAGAATGGTACAAAGAAGCATCTTCTAGGCTGACCGCTGGTTCACAAGGACACTTTCTTTATTTGTTTTCACATTATATTTACTTTCTTTATTTGTTTAGCTAATGACATGTCTGAGTCAATTTACTTTGTAGTCAAAGCTACATGCAGCGCCATTTTAAAGATTTGATCTCTATCTCTTTATTATTTTTGGTCTTTGTCTCACCTACTAATGACCTGGGCTTGGTCTCGTTAGTCGCTCACAGCACACTTCTTACCTCCACGTTTCTCTCCTATAATGGAAATCAGAGATTTGTCTGTCAAAAGGTCAATGGCACTTTTCCACAGTGGGGCCAAGTGGGACACCCCAGGTCCAGGGCCAACACTGAATGATTCTGACAGAGTGATCAAATGCATGAGGTCATTATTTGAAACTGCAACACCAGCTATCTACATTATTCATCTCCATGTGGAAAATAATGTCAACCAACAATGTTTTGGTTTTTTCATGGGCAAGAGCCCTGGATAATAAAGAGGAAGCTCTGGCCTGCCTGGTTTGGCCCTGTTGTTGAAAGATGAGTAAAATCCTGGTTCCGTTTGGCCTGGTTCTGCAATCCAGGTTAACGAATAAACCCTTGGCTAGCACCGGTTGTCCCTATAGGGGGAATGCAACTAATGGGTTGTTCTTTCTGGCCAAAGTGGAGACCAGGCCAATAGATAAGCCCTGGCAAAACCCCAGGTAGCCTCGTGTGGCCTGGTTCTGCAATCCAGGTTAACAAATAAACCCTTGGGTAACACCGTTTGGCCCTGTAGAGGAAACCATCTCATGAATAGGCTCTGGCTAGCCCTGTTTGGCCCTGAAGTGGAAAACAGGCTAAAGGCTCAGATAGACTGCTGTCTAAGGTACTTTAGCAATGGCAGTCTCTGGCCAGATGCAGGACAACACAGCTCATAATACCATCAGGATTTAGGTATTAACTGTTCTTTATGACTCATACTGTCACAAACAGGTAATTTATGAGAAATAGGGAGTCCACACGTGATAACAATTTAACAAAATAATTAATTGTATCCTATCTAAACAAAGAATAATGACATAAACAACTAAAATAGTATGTATCAGAATTATCAAAGGATCCAAATTGGGTGCTGGTACAACCTGTTCCTAGGAGTGGAAAAGCAGACAGAGGGGATTAGACAGGGGAAACACACACATATATATATATATATATATATATATATATATATATATATATATATATATATATATATATATATATATATATATATATATATATATATATATATATATATATATATATATATATATATATATATGTTGTGTGTGCAGGCAGCTCTCTGCACTGCACAGGTGAGACCAATTGCTCTAACGACCCACCCACTGCATCATGCTCTCTGAGACCATGTCCACACGTATCTGGATATTTTGCAAAACGGATATTTTCAGGCTCTGTGTAAAAAAAAATCCTCGTCCACACGACAGTGTAAAAAAAAAAAATCTATCGAGACACAAACACATAAACGCATATAAATTGCTCCAACAAGCATGCCGGGCCAGTAGGTGGCGATACGCGATATCTCAAATACCATAGCGGTACCGAGCGGACAGGACGATTGACAGATACAATGTCAATGTTGAGATCACAATCTCCCGACTCTGAAACAAAATATGGCGAGTCCTTATCACAAACTGTTCCAAAAATATTTAATGTTTTGCTAAACATGTATAGTGCTGCGCCCGGCTTTAGACCAAATAGCTAATTCTAAATTGTGTTAATAGACGCCAGACAGAGGCGCTGTCAATCGAAGTTATTATACCTAATGTAGTCTTCTTGAAGCGGATTCAGCTTTTTTTGCTCCGATTTGACATCAGTTTAAAACCCTGTAGAATTGTCAAAGAGTAAGTGCTTTTGCCCCTTTTCATTTGTAACTTCATCCTTCATCTTTCAATATCTTATTTGACGTTACTGTATGATAAAAGTGTGTATTAAAAGACGGAGCTGTTAATGCGTATGAATGTCTGTGTCCACGGGCAAGCCCCAGATAGCAAAAGGTGTTAATTCAATGTTGATTTATGGTCAAGGTCGACGATTGATGGTGAATCACCCATTAACCGATGAACCAATTGACCAATGTTGAAAACATGTCATTGAATCAATATTGTTTTGTGGTTGCATTTTAATGATTGAAATGCGAATATCTAATAAATATTGAATCAACGTATGCTGTTCAACGTATACTGTTTGTCGTCATTAAGTTGGACCGATCCGAATGCCCCCCCCCCAATTTAAACAGATATGGTACGTCCCAGCCACATACTATAGCTTCCACTATCTAATGCAGCACTCTCTCATTGTGAACTGGCAACAGAACAGCAACGTCGACATCCCCCGGATTTGATTCTACTGAGTGCTTTACAGTAAGTTTTGGTTATATTACTTTTATCTTAACTGTGTTCAGTGAAAAATAACGTTATTGTGAGTGTGACCGGTGTACTCTTGACGGCGTTGTGCATGTGCATGCTGCAGTTTGGTAGGTAAATATATATATACGTCAACTAAGATAAATATTCATGAATATTCGTTAGCGTGTACTTAATATAACTCTGGAGAGTGTGCAAGTGGAATCGTAGGGTTGTTTAAGACCTATAACCATTATTTATTATTTCGATGTAATTATTCTAGCGCCAAACGAACAGAAATTGCGTGCTCCAATTGCGTGCTTTGGTACTGAATGACGTTGTGCGACTCAGCCAATCAAAAGCATGCTTATTGGGTGAACAGGAAGTAGTCAAGGAAGCACGCGGTAGCTGGCCTAGTAAACACGTGGATCCGTAAATGCAACGTTGCCTACCAGACAACGGGACCGCGTTGTTCTTTTTGTATTGCTCCTGGCTGTTCAAACAAATTGTACAGTTCTGCTACAGATGAAGCGTTTAGTTTTCCTGGGCGCTTTGCCGCGACGTGAGCACGGTTATATCACGTCGGAAATGAATTAGGAACCCAGGCTGCTGTTCTATTTTATGCCGCCAGGAGGCGCAAAGTCATTAGACGGACGCTACAACGTCCTACACAGTATACTGTATAACGATCTGTATGTAAATGTATATATATTAATTCATTTTGCGCGAATCCACACTTCATTATATAATAAGAATCCAACCAATAGAGCGACATTGTGCAATAAACAAGTAAACAAAGTATGGCATATTTTACAGTAGGGCACTTTGAAACAACCAATCACGTTGCGCGATAGCACGAGCGATGCATAGTCAGGAAGTAATGTTAGAGCTGAGTTCACTCATTCCGAACGGCGAAATGTAAAATGCTACCCAAGATTGTTGCGTTTCGTTATAAAAACTATGCGGTGATAAACAAAACGAATCGCAGTATGCAAAACGTGCGGTTCGAGGATCACAGTTGGAGATGCAATCATGCAACGTCCAACTTCGTTCGACACTTGAACTAAGAAGGTGCACAAAGATCGGTAAGTGAATGAACGAATGAATGAAAACTTTATTTAACAGATTGCAGAATGGGTACAATACAGTACAGCTCAATATACACAATTGTTAAGGGGATGCAGACCAGAGAAAGACTTTCGTCTTGTTTACATCAGGGTCCCCCGTAGTAACTTGGCTTGCTACTGTACAGTAGCTACAGTTAAATCAATGAGCCATTGACAGTGTGCTAACGTTATCATATACTCTCTTTTTTAGACTCTTTTTGTATCACAAACAGTACTGTATTTGTAAATCTGGTATGTCATAAATGTATAGATGTAGCAGTACTGTATGTCATGTTATGATGAATTGAAAATGGGGGACCCTGATGTAAACAAGACGAAAGTCTTTCTCTGGTCTGCATCCCTTTAACAATTGTGTTTATTGAGCTGTACTGTATTGTACCCATTCTGCAATCTGTTAATTTTTTTCAATCAATCAATCAATCAATCAATCAATCATTACATCCAAGATACACGGCTGCTGTAGTCTTGTCTTATAAAATACATAAACAATCAGCAATGTCTCGCTTGATGAATGGCCAGCAGTAGCCTAATTAATATTAATAAAAGTATTATCATTTTAATAATTGCGAAACGTGTTTAGTCCCTTGTTTGAGCCGAATCTGGGTTGAACATGATTTGTGGAACTCCCTCTGGTGTTGTGGTCGTGGTATTCACTGACCTTTGGGAAGTATTTCGACATGTACATGGGTATCTTAGTGGTGTAGTGTACAGTATCTTGTAGACCAGGCCCATTGCAAGTTGCTGTACTCTGTCGTCTACTCTAAGCCATCCTAGGTAGTCAAAGTGGGCAGGGGTGAGGTGGGTTCTAGGAGTAAGGTCAAGCAGTAGTCTGACCAGTTTGTTTTGTGATGTTTGTAATTTAGTTTTTAGCGCTTTTGAGGTGCTTTGGTACCATGAGGTGCAAGCATAGTCGTAATACCCTTGAATGAGTGCTCCTGCCAGAGTCTTCAGGGTATTCTTGTTTACCAGAGAGGAGATCCGGTACAAGAATCTTGTTCGTTGGTTGACTTTTTTTTATTACATTGGTTGCCATTTTGTCACAGGAAAGATTTGCCTCTAGGATGGAACCCAGGTAGGTAATTTCATCTTTCCTTGTGACAATATTGTCACCCACTGTAACAGAGAAGCCGTTGGCCTTGCTGAGTTTGTTATTTGATCCAAGAGTGTGTATTGAGCTGTACTGTATTGTACCCATTCTGCAATCTGTTAATAACGTTTTCATTCATTCATTCAGGAGCAAAGGTCAATGACCAAACACACCCAGACTACATACCTGTATTCCCTTCAACATCACAGTCTACACCATCTACGTCAACAAACATCAGTCGCCATGAGCGGCGTGAAAAAAGGAGAGTGATGCAGCCAAGGAGGATGGTGACCAACAGAGAACCAAGGTCGAGTCAAGCTCCTTGACCGCTTCATCTGTGGACAGCAACGACACCAAATGCAAGATGATGACAGGTGTTACCTGGCCAGTGCTTCAGCACTTGTTTTCTTTCTTGCACACAGAGAAGACAAGGAGCACCATAATCTCACCCATAGATCAGCTATTTATCACCCTTGTCAAACTGCGTCACGACATGTCCTTTGACCTCATCTCCCACATCAGAGGTGTGTCAAAGGCAACAGTCAGTGATGTGCCCAACGGATCATTTCAGTGAGTGAGCGATTCGATACACGCTCACGGCAATGAACCGATTCACTGATTCGACTCACGGTTCAGTGGCGCTTCCGGATCCCGCTGCGAATCAAAAACTATAAAAAAATTTGGCAGATGTTATACATACAATTATACATACAATTGTTAAGGGGATGCAAACCAGAGAAAGACTTTCATCTTGTTTACATCAGGATCCCCCTGTTTACATCAGTAATCATCGGTAACATTTAGAATTGATTTCAAGGTCCTCCTCCTTATATACAAAGTATAAACATTGCGATCATCTACTATTGAAGGTTCCGAGTCACAGTCTAAAGAAAATCAGTGATGCAGCCTTTGCTAACTAACTATGCACCAAAGTTATGGAACACACTATGGACATTAGGGAAGCTAGATCTCTTAATATTTTCAGAAATAAGCTAAAAACGTACCTCTTCACCATAGCCTTCTAATACACCCCGCTGTTGATTGTACTGTAGCACTATTTTACTCTGGCCATTCTATTGCATAATTTTACTATCTATTCTACTATTCTATTATTGCACTGTATTATTGGTGTGCAAACCAGTCAACTTACAAAAAAGAGCCTGTTGGAGGATTTCAACAAGATAAATGCGACAACATTGCAAAATATTTCACTATAATATTTCAAAGTGAAGTAAAAAATATTATAATAATTATTTGATCATGTTAAATAAGTGTGACTGACTGAGTCCACATTACAGTTCTACTTTTGTTTTGATGTGAAAAGTGATGCTGCATAAGAGGACTGCATTTAGCACTGACTGAGAAAGTACATATTACAGTTCTACTTTGCATTGCATGTAATTTAGAATACAGGCAAATAAAAGTATAGTTTAAAGTACAATCTTGGCTGTCTTTTTCTCTCAACGCTTCAATAGGTAGATGACTAAATGTAAATGTAATATCAAATTTTAACAGATTGCAGAATGGGTACAGTACAGTCCAGCTCAATACATACAATTGTTAAGGGGGTGCAGACCTGAGAAATACTTTTGTCTTGTTTACATCAGGGTCCCCCAACAATTAGCATTTCAATGGTGTGTTGCCAGTGCCACACCAATGGGGGGTTGCCAATCCAATGTCACACCTACTGTACACCTAAGTGAGAGAAGCTCTCTCATTTCATGGAAGAGTAGAAGACAACCAACAGTTGCACTTTCTACCTGCGAGGCAGGATACATGGCCTTAGCATCAGCCATACAGGAGTGTATGTATTTGCAACAGCTACTCAAGGGTATTGATGGATGTCAGTATGCACAAACCAAGGTTTATGATGATAACCAAGGAGCTATTGCACTAGCCAGGAATCCTGTAAACAGGCAAAGATGTAAACATATTGATATAAAATATCACTTCATAAGAGAAACTGTGAATAGTGGGAGGATATGTTTGGAATATTGTCCTACTGACAACATGATTGCTGATGTGATGACAAAACCAGCCACTAAGCTACAACTGAAGAAGTTTGCTCAGTATTTGTTTGGCACTTAGTTAGAGTGAAAGAAAAGCATGGATGTGCCAATATGTTTTTTTTGTTGTTGTTGTTTATTTTGTATTGAAGGCCAAAGAGGGAGAATATATATATATATATATTTTTGTTTTGTACCACAATATGGAGATGAGGGTGGAAGTAATTTGGCAGTCTGACATTAATTGAAAACTGTATTAACAGATTGCAGAATGGGTACAATACAGTACAGCTCAATACACACAATTGTTAAGGGGATGAATGAATGAAAACTTTATTAACAGATTGCAGAATGGGTACAGTACAGTACAGCTCCATCTATACATTTATGACATACCAGATTTGCAATTACAGTACTGTTTGTGATACAAAAAGAGTCCAGAAAGAAAAGAGTATATACATTAGGCATGGAAACTACATTGGATTTGGGTAGGTGGGGGGGGACTGTACATTGGAGGTGGGGGGGGGGGGGTATGAGTGGGGGGGGGGGGGGGGGTGGGTAGGAGGGGGGACACTGTACAACTGTACAAACAACACTGTACATTGCAGACCAGAGAAAGACTTTCGTCTTGTTTACATCAGGGTCCCCCATTTTCAATTCATCAGGACATATATGACATACATGACATACAGATAGTCAGTACTGCTACATCTATACATTTATGACATACCAGATTTGCAAATACAGTGTACATTGGAGGAGGTTGGGTGGGGGTCAAAACCAGCCACTAAGCTACAACTAAAGAAGTTTGCTCAGTATTTGTTTGGCACTTAGTTAGAGTGAAAGAAAAGCATGGATGTGCCAATATGTTTTTTGTTGTTGTTGTTGTTGTTGTTTATTTTGTATTGCAGGCCAAAGAGGGAGAATATATATATATTTTTGTTTTGTACCACAATAAGCTAAGTTCGAGTGGGGGTGTTAAATATATTATTATTATGTGCGCCCTTGCTCATTTGTGTTCTACAGAGGGCGATGTAGTAAATCCAGTATGTGACGTCACTGTTATTGTTATTAAACACAACGTTACATACAAAACTGTCTGATTGGACAAGAGATAACAATTATTTGCATCTTTATTGTAACAAATGTATGAACAGTCAGCAATAGATGTCAAATGATTTACAGTAATATCAAGTAACAAGTTGTCAGTCAAGTCAAGAGTTCAGAATTGTATTAAAACACACACACACAAATTACAAGGTTACACGTTAACTGGCTTATTTACCACTTTGCCCTCCATTATTTGCTATGACTAGGGGCAACACTTTTGCCAAGCCAGCGATGAGATTGTTACATACATCCACTGTTAGTTTATTGCGCCAGTAAAACCTTATGGCCGCTACTAAAGCATCTTTCGTGAAAGGTTTCGCCTCTCTGCGAATATAATCTTTCATTAGGTGCCACACAATTTCAATGGGGTTCAAATCGGGCGACTCAGCCGGGGTTTTGACCCAATTGATTCCCTCTGCTGCAATGCAAACTCTGGCAGCGCTGTGTTTGGGGTCGTTATCCTGGAAGAAACGATGGCTCTTCCCAAAAGTAGCTCGTATGTACGGACCTAAAACCCACTTTACCCCTGCCCACATTCAAAACCGCTCTTAAAGAGCACCTACGGGAGGCTGCAATTAGAAACTGGGCACCGTAAATGTCCAAACCCCCCCCCTCCTAATGTACAATCTCCTCCCCATCATATGTATATATTTTCTGTTAGGATCTCTGGGTAACAGTACTGTATATTTGCATATCGTATATGTCACAATTGTAACACTACAGTACTATATAGTATACCTGTATGTCATGTATGTCCCTATGCCATAAATGTCATGATGTCATGTATGTTGAGTGTCATAAATGTCATGTCACTATAATTGAAAATGGGGGACCCTGATGTAAACAAGACACACGTCTTTCTCTGGTCTGCATCCCCTTAACAATTGTGTGTATTGAGCCGTACTGTATTGTACCCATTCTGCAATCTGTTAAATAAAGTTTTCATTCATTCATCCAGTTGTTTTGTTTTTGTGGTTTTGGTTGAATGAATGAATACTTTGTTTAACAGATTGCAGAATGGGTACAATACAGTACGGCTCAATACACACAATTGTTAAGGGGATGCAGACCAGAGAAAGACGTTTGTCTTGTTTACATCAGGGTCCCCCATTTTCAATTCATAGTGACATTTATGACACTCAACATACATGACATTTATCAGGGGTGTAAAAAGTACCCAGAAATTATACTTAAGTGAAAGTATGGGTACCATCTCAAAATCTGACTCAAGTAAAAGTCAAAAGTATCTGGCTAAAAACACACTTGAGTAAAAGTCAAAAAGTCCTACTTTTAAATGTACTTAAGTACTAAAAAGTAAAAGTACATTTAAAAAAAAAAAGGGGATACACCAGGGGTCTCAAACTCAACCCATCGTGGGCCAAGTTTTCATTTTAACTATACATTGCACCAGGTGAGTTAGTTGAAGAGGTGAGCCAATTAGTGAAATCATCAGCTGGTGTTTAGGCAAGGCTGGAATGAAACCAAGCATACACTCTGCCCACAATGGAATGTGTTCTGCGATAGACAATGCTGAAATGAAAGAACAGAGGACACTTGTTTTGCATTAAAATTATTTAATGCACTTCTCCATTGAAGGTAAACTAACATGGACGGCATTCACATCACAGCATGAATATATCACAATATTAACCACAGTGAAAGAAAAATGACATGTGAACAAGTATGTTGTGTGCCAGGTTAATGTACTCTACTATTTTTGTATCACAAACAGTGCTGTATATGTACAGTTTATTCCCCCTCAAATGTATATACTCTATTATTACTATATGCGAGAGAGCCCCCCCCCCCCAACAATGCTGTATATTTGTAGACCTCTTCCAATGTACAGTTTATGTCCTTGATGCTGCTCTCCAGGACCGAGATCATGGCGTTCTTCTGCTCCAGGTCCCGCAGCAGCTCTGTGTTCTCCTTCAGCTCCTCGCACCTCTTGGCAGCCAGATATGGACACATGGAACGTAAACACTATTATTAGTACAATACATATGATAGGAGCTGGAGCACATAAGTACACACACACACACACAATCACATGCACAAGTACACAAACATAAACACAATGACCATCAGTCCATTAGTACATTAAAACCAGACACTGTCCGCAGACTCTTTACATCTTTACTACCGTAGGCTCCATCACCTTGGAACAGATAATACTTGTGCAGGCTCTATCACAACATTATAGAAAGATGTGTTTGTTATTAATCAAGCAGGCTTGGATTACATACATGTAGGTTTAACAATAGAGATCAGACTCAAGACAGTTTTCTGCTCTGTTGTGAGTCCTGTTTGTTTAAACGGAGAAAGATTTTAACCTCACACCTAAGTTTGGTTTATATACTAAAATTGCTAACAGATTAACAGAATGTGAAACAACTTATTAGTATTGGGTTAGAGTTGTTTGATTTCCACTAACGTAATGTTAGATTGCTATCTGAGAAAGTTACGTAACGTTACTCTACTGTATGTGAGCTGGCTGGCTGCGGCATTTGCCATGTATAATCTGTAGGCAAAACGGACTGCATATATAAACGGCTGATGACTCATAACTTCCTATCACGTTTGAATAATGCTGTAAAGTTAAGTAAAAATGCATTTCAATAGTAATGTATATAAATTAAGAGCTTACCGATTGCAATCCACTGCCGACAGAAGAGACGCAATATTTACTTCCTAGTTCATGACGGCACTCCCTCTCTGCCTCTCTCTCATTTTGCCGAGGGCGGAGCTCGTCCAGCACGTTGTCACCAGCTGTATAAGAGCGCCCCCGCTGGTCATTGTTAACATTAACCACACCAAAACGACTTCATAACGGCAGGCAAACAGCTGTTCCAGGACTTTTCACAGCTGTATCTGTAGCTACATGCAGCATTTAGCGAGCTGGGTTAGCCGGCTAGTTGGCTTTGAATCCCGGCTGCGGCTAGGTAGCCAGCTAGCTAAATGCCCCGTGACGGTGATGTCACCAAACAAAATGGCGGCGCCCATGTTGATAAAGCGATTCACATAACAAATAGTTTTTTCTTAGAAACTGCTTATTTTTATAACGTGATTTTTTCTGTGGCTTATCTAAATACTAATTTGATGCTATGACTATGTTTATATCGCTATATGCTTCATCTCCCCTTTAAGCTTAGGCACTCTTTCGAAGTTGGTTAAGGTTAGAGTTTGTCTTAGAGCATGGCGATAGAACGCCAGGTAGTTTGCAGGCTGTTTGGCGTGCCACTGGTCCTGCTAATGTTGAATGAATGAATGAAAACTTTATTTAACAGATTGCAGAAGGGGTACAATACAGTATGGCTCAATACACACAATTGTTAAGGGGATGCAGACCAGAGAAAGACGTTTTTGTCTCGTTTACATCAGGGTCCCCCATTTTCAATTCATAGTGACATTTATGACATACACATGATGACATTCATGGCATAGGGACATACATGACATACAGATAGTATATAGTTAGACGTTTGGTTATATGCATGGTATTTTCTAATGAACAATATAACAATAATTTAATAATGAACTCTCTTGATATTGATCAAAATGTAGAATTATGCAAGCGTTTCACCCTGCACATTGCAATGCAGCACATTAATCAGGACCCTCCCCCCTTTTTTCTTTCTTTTTCCAGAATCACGTACCAGTTTCAAGAAGCTGCGCGTTGCAGCAATTGAAGCAAATACCTGTTCTAGCCAAGTAAATAGCACAATTTATGTACCATTACATTGACTATATAGTTAGATGTTTGGTTATATGCATGGTATTTTCTAATGAACAATATAACAATAATATAATAATGAACTCTCTTGATATTGATCAAAATGTAGAATTATGCGAGCGTTTCACCCTGCACATTGCAATGCAGCACATTAATCAGGACCCTCCCCCCTTTTTTCTTTCTTTTTCCAGAATCACGTACCAGTTTCAAGAAGCCGCGCTTGGCAGCAATTGAAGCAAAGACCTGTTCTAGCCAAGTAAATAGCACAATTTATGTACCATTGCATTGACTATATAGTTAGACGTTTGGTTATATGCATGGTATTTTCTAATGAACAATATAACAATAATATAATAATGAACTCTCTTGATATTGATCAAAATGTAGAATTATGCAAGCGTTTCACCCTGCACATTGCAATGCAACACATTAATCAGGACCCTCCCCCCTTTTTTCTTTCTTTTTCCAGAATCACGTACCAGTTTCAAGAAGCCGCGCGTTGCAGCAATTGAAGCAAATACCTGTTCTAGCCAAGTAAATAGCACAATTTATGTACCATTACATTGACTATATAGTTAGACGTTTGGTTATATGCATGGTATTTTCTAATGAACAATATAACAATAATATAATAATGAACTCTCTTGATATTGATCAAAATGTAGAATTATGCAAGCGTTTCACCCTGCACATGGCAATGCAGCACATTAATCAGGACCATCCCCCCTTTTTTCTTTCTTTTTCCAGAATCACGTACCAGTTTCAAGAAGCCGCGCGTTGCAGCAATTGAAGCAAATACCTGTTCTAGCCAAGTAAATAGCACAATTTATGTACCATTACATTGACTACAGCACCTCATCACTATGTCATCTTATTCTCGGGCTAAAAGATGTAAAAGATGAGTCAACAAATTACTGAGAGAGACAGAGTAGGCTATCCTCACTGATTATAAGTTAATTGTTGCTGCTAATTCAAGGACAAACCATCACTCTTTAGAGAACACAGATCCTGTCACAGCCTCTACTGAGTGCCTGCTAGATTTACCAAAGACAGACTTGCCACTAGATTTAACAACTAGATCAGACTTGCCACTAGATTTATCAACTTCAGATTGCCACTAAACAGACCACTAACTATCAGTGATCAAAGTGAAAATATTGACTCACCAGGTGAGTCAAATGCACATTTTGAAAGTATAGCTGGGGATGACGAAATTGAACCTGAACATGTCTTTGACAGTGATGAGCATAATGAAGATTTCCTCATGACAAGTTTAAAATATTGGGCAACATCCTATTCAGTCTCTCTGGTTGCACCATCTTTGCTGTCCATTTTGAAGATGTTTCACCCCACCCTTCCTAAAGATGGAAGAACATTGCTAGGAACACAAAAACATGTGCCTACCACTAAGATTGAAGGGGGAGAATACTATAATTTTGGTTTAGTCAAAGGGGTGCTTTCACGGTTGGCATGTTTGATTTTACTGGCAACTCTGACAACTCTTAATTTACAGTTTAATATAGATGGTTTACCTTTATTCAAAAGTTCTAAACTTCAGTTTTGGCCCATACTTGGAAGTCTCAAATGTGACTACACAAAGTCCCCATTTGTTGTTGGCATTTTTTGTGGTCTAAGCAAGCCAAAGAGTGTTTTTGAGTACCTAGAGCAGTTTGTCAAAGATCTTCAGAATGTACTGTCTAATGGCATTATTTATAATGACAAGCAATTTGATGTACATATTTCTTCTTTCATTTGTGATGCCCCGCCTAGAGCTTATATTAAGCAGACCAAGGCATTTAATGGCTATTCTGGTTGTGACAAGTGTTTTCAGGAGGGTGTATGGAGAAATAAAATGACATATCCTGAAACAAAAGTCAGACTTAGGACAGACTCCAGTTTCTCAGACATGGTTGATGAGGCACATCACAATGGGACAAGCCCTTTAACAGGTTTAGTTAAGATGGTTTCTATGTTTCCAACGGATTACATGCATCTCTGTTGTCTCGGAGTTACAAGGAAACTGCTTAATATATGGTTAAAGGGGAAGAATTTGGCAACAAGGGTCCCTTCCAAAACTGTACAAGCCATTTCAGGTAAACTGCTAAAGCTACGCTCCTACATGCTTTGTGAATTTAACCGTAAACCAAGGGAACTGTCAGAGTTAGATCGCTGGAAAGCTACTGAGTTGCGATCCTTCATGTTGTATTGAGGTCCTGTTGTTTTGAAGGATTCCCTCCCCAGTGAGCTGTATGACAACTTCATGTTGTTTTCTGTTGGAATGTACTTGTTGCTGTCCCCTAATATTTCTGAGGAAATGTTGGCCTTTGCGCACAAGTTGATGGTTTCTTTTGTTGAACACTTTGGGTCAGTGTACACACTAAAAACAGATGGGTCAATTCTATAACCCAATTTCTTGGTTAATCGTGTTGGGTTAAATTATGGGTTAATTCTCTGAGCATAACCATTATTTGGGTTATTGAGATTTAATTTTGACCCAATTTTGACCCAATTTGTGAGTTATAATAATTATGGGTACATTTTCTGAGACATAACCCATGTGTTGGGTCAGAGAGCTGGGTGTTTCCGCCAGGATCTGCAAAGCTACACCCCTCCCCCACTGGGAACTATATGTTCCAGTCAGTCAGACGGTCATGTTCACAGTCAACACGGTCCCACGTTCACAGTCAACACGATCCAACAAACCCTCTTCACGATCACGGAAAAGACTTCACTGACTCAAGGTAAGATCTCGTTTCGTTAGCACAGTATTTATATCTCAACCCATCCATTGTACATATTGCGTCGTGTTAACCATGCACTGTGAACGTTGTGGAACTAAATTAGCTAGCTCTTCACAGCTATCTGTCGCATCATCAGCTAGCTAGCTAGCTAGCTAGCTATCCACCGCAAGTTGCAACTTAGCTACTCATTTCTATAATCGGTTCATCTCTAACCTTGTAAAAATATGTGGTAACCTCTATTAATAAATAAGCCACACGACACGACACGACACATAAATCATTACCGTTCAAGCATGCTACCGAAAGTGACCAAGTCTATGAGTATTACAAAGGTTCTGGCTAGTAGCTAGGCCTAGTTAACCAGTACTAGTAACGTTACTGTTATTGCTAATTTTACCGTGTTTTGGGTTGTAATGATACCAGATTAACTGGAGACTATCTATAGCTGTGTAACGTTATATGATTGATATCTTTATTAACCATATGTGTGTAATAAAGCTGTTGTCCTCTCAATGCGGTGACATAGCTGGTTCGCTAGCTAGCTACATACTGAGATTTAGCGCCATTTTGCGCCATTTTGAGGTCTACATTTCCATCATCTCTCTAATGTCCCGCGATTCAGGCATCAATTTACAACATCCTATACTAAATTAAGCAGTAGACTGCAGAAGCCAGACATGTGGTGAGGCTTTTTACACCTGAAATCAGTGCTAAATATTCTAGGCTGCTATGTCAGCAAGTATACTTGGCCTATCGTTCACACGTGGCTGAGTACTTGGGCACGCATGAGGCATTAATTAATTGCAGATGTGTTCATTTCCACATTGCTTTCTCTTTTGTTTCAGGCCAGTCTTGATGGACAGCTTTGTTGCAGAAAAGCTTATTGAGTGGCAATTGCCAGAGCTCACAGACAGTTTTAAAGGTGAGAATTTTTACTTTCTTGACCATGAAAATGTTTCCATGACAAAGCAGTATTGTATAGGGTTTCAACACACATGCAGGCACACACACATTATTCTGTTCTTCATCTTGGTTCTCTGGTCCTGCCAGCCTGGTCCTGTGTTGGAGTTAGCTGCCACTGGATGGCACTGAAATTACTGTAAAAGTATTTTTGTTTTCTGTCTTTGTCTTGCAGATCAAGATATCGATGAGGAGGCGTTTCACCTTTTAGATGGCGAAACAATCCGGAACCTCATCCCCAAAATAGGCCCCAGGCTCAAGTTTTCAAAACTTTACAGAGAATTTGTAAGTGATCACTAAGTGTTCTAACATCAAGGCAGATGGCGTATACATGCTTTAAATGCAAAAGGCTAATTCCTGGTGATGCCAAGTCTCTCTTTTCACATTTACGATTAGCACACAATATAATACAAGACTGATGCAGAGGGCTTCCAAGGTTCTTTAAATCATTCTTACTTATTACAGAGGGCTTGTTTCCCACATCACAAAAGCCATAATCAAAGCTGGTGATACGATAGTTTAGCTTATCTAGTGAGATAAGCTTTTGTTCTATGAGTGCATTTAACACAAGTTTAAATTCGTATGGTCCTACCCCTTCGAGGATGTCATGCATTATGTCCAGTGCCATATTGTCCGTAACATGATAAAAAGACAGACTGTTGAGGACACTCTTTTAAGGCCTGTCTGAGAGGGGTTGTCTGTCCGTAAATCCTCTGCGTGAGTATTCACATCTCGGGACAGCGTATCGTCTACCTGTGTCTGTACTTTCAAGACATCTCTGTGTATTTTGCATAAACGGCACACATGGTTCCCCGAAAAACTCTCTATGTAACCAAGTATTGCGTTCAATCCTAAATTGTCTCCCACTACCTGAACAACGGCGAATTTGACAACGCCTTGGAAGCTAGGCGTGTTAACAGTTATGCCATCCCTCTCAAGACACTTTAGTTCTTCCACAATAGGGCGCAACACTGCATCAATGCCATAGGTTTTTGCATCATCTGATTTATAGACTGCCAACAAGAAGTGTGACTGCAAATTGGATAGGATGTCTGGTGGCAAACTCTTCAAGATAAAATATATAAATCCTAACTTGTGAACCCCAGTCTTTGACCCGAGGGGGTTCACAGTTTCACAATCATCATTGTATAACAGCAATGGGATTGACACCTCTTTCAAAAAGAGTGGAGGATTTTTACAGAAATCTCCATCAAATATATCCTGAAGAGCATCACTCTCTCTCTGTTGCCATTCCATCATGGCCTGTAAAACACCAGGAAGCTTCAGTATCTTGACCAGAATACGCTGAAAGGTATCAGTCAGAGCAACTTGTCGAACGGTGCCAGTGGCAGAGTATCTCCGCTGTACAAAGGTTTGGTTATCGAAGAAACACTCCTCAATTGGCTGGATGAAGTTCCCAGAGTTAGTAAAATACCTAATCTGTTTATAGTCTGTCTCCAGACCCTCGAAAGGGTTAGCTGCATCTAAAAAGTCCTGCCTGAGCTCCTCTACCTGTGGGTTTTGATCATGCCCAAACTGACTGAAAAGCGACATGGTCTTTGTTTGTAGTCTGCTCACTAAATCTCCAATTAAACTTGAGGTTTGCTGAACCACAACATTTATATTTGTAAAGGTCTGGGAAGATTTTGATCTAAAATGAGCTATAAAATGGGCTACTCTCTCTGTGATTCCCTCTTGCTCTAGTTCGTCCCATTCATCATCATTATCTTCATCTTCCTCCATGGCTTATCGACATCAGATAATGCAATGCTACAGTTTCATGTGTGGGTCTGTGTTAAGCCACAACACAGAAATTGGTCCAGGGTATGCTACCTTTCTGGCTCATTTTGAAGGCTATAATGAAATTCAAAGTGGTCTCACAGGAATCCCCCTTTTCGCTGAATTGTATGTACCGGCCAGGGTCACTGTTAAGGGTACAACATACAGACCAGGCATGACAGTGTTTATGTCCTATGACCAAGATGGAGAGCCTCAGTTTGGGCTTATTAAAGCCATTTTGGTTTTAGAGCCATCTGTAAAGCTAGTTATTCAGAGGTGGGAGACAATGGGGTTTGAGAAGCATTTCTTTGCTTACAGTGTGATCCAAACCAAAGATTTGTTGGCTATCGATGTGAAAGAGCTGCTTGATCATCACCCACTACATGCAGTCCAGTCATACAGAGATGTTGACACTTTATTCATCTCTCTGCGCTATAGACGTTTTTAGACTGTGAATGGCCATCTGAATGGCCACTGCCACTTGTAAATAGTGAGGAAAAAAATCAGGAAAGAAACACTGCCTTGATTTACTAGAAACACAGTGATAGCCTACAGTATATATTCCGAACATATTTTGAATAGTTAGTCTTTAGTTTCATGCTGTGGACTGCCTTACTCTGCTACAACTATTCGATGACTGAGATACATTGTTGGACTGCTGGGATGGGGAAACTCCTTGGACTACTGAGATGACATTAATTGTTGTAAGTAAGAATGTGTTTAATTAAAATAGTTCTACAACTAAACACTAACCACTTTAAACCCTATGACAAAATAAATCTTTGCCAGTATTTAAATTTGTCCGTGTGTGGCCATCTTGGGTGTCAATCGGTTAAATGGAAAACGACACTGCTGACTGCAAATATATTTTGTATCTGTACACAACAACTCACTTTAACCTAAAATGCCTCTAAGCTGATAACCTTTCTTTGCTGCAAAAGGCTTCGAATGCTGAGCCACCTGCAACAAGCCTTGTTGCTACCATATCCCCCATGGAGGAATCTGCAGCTTCTGGATCAAGCCAGGAGGTCTCCACCGTAGAGGAATCGAGGGCAGCAGACCAGATTGTGATTCTACGACCGGTTCCACTATTTGTAAGTTGTTCAAGAAGCATGGATGGATCTGGAAGCACTTGGAGCCAGTACATATCTCAGAACTTCAATACTTCAAACTAACTCATCTATACTCTTGTCAGTATTTAGACAGTGGCTATGTAAGTTTTCTTCCTCCAGCCGAGTTCATAGAGAAATGGAACATTTGATGAGTAGTAATATTAGTAGAAAATAAGGAGTCATTTTTCTCTCGCATCACATACAGGACACCCAATGTTAACCCGTTGAGTAACAAGTTTTTCTACAACTCAAGTTCAGACCTATGTTGCTCTATTTCAGTAGCACTAAAAGTGAGTTTTCTTTATTGTATCAGAAACTTCAGAATGTAATCTTTCAAAAGAGACCAGGATCATGCATGTGCTATAAGTATAAAGTATAGTATTTTGTGTTGTGTTTGTAAATAGCTGTTTAAAAAGAATTTATGGCATTTTACAATACAACACTTTCCATTCCTGCACGAAAATCAATCAGATCCAATTTGATTGTACTCCAGGTACAGGGTTGATGCATTTTATCCCCCCCCCCCCCCTCCCTGCTCTTTGTTTCAGGTACAGGACTTTTTCCATAATTTAAGCATAACATTGCAAAGGGTGACAGAGTTCTATCTTGTCTTATCGTTTCCAGGACATATGGTGCATCAAAGGCCGGAAGGGAATGAAGAATGGCAAACCTTTCTACTATCCAGCTACTGGATTCATTGAAGAAAGGCTTCGGAATGTCCGAAAGAGGCGGGGTTCTGGGTCCAGACAGCGAATGCCTGAAGCCAACAAGCCACCCAGGGCATATACCAGGTAATACCTGGGGTCGGCAAAAAGGGCCATGTTTTCCTGTGTCCCCAGGGGGTAACTATATTCTTCACCAGGGGGAGCTTACTGCACATGAATCCTCAAGGGGGGCTCCATGGAGCAAAAATGGCTGATTCCTGACTTTACCTCGTTTAATATACCTTGTTGAACCCCTCACCAAAGCATGCAACAATGCTGGGCAATAGCACCTCCCTCTGGTCAGCCGGGGCGCCTGACTGGAGGGAAAGGATCTGATTGTAATAATGTGCTAAGTCATACTGGTGAAAATGGGTTACGAAATTGGAGATCATTTTTAGATAGTTAATTTACAATGTGTTGTATATATGTTTCTATAGAATCAACCCTGCCAGAAGAAAGGGCCCAGCAGCAAACGGAGTGGCTGAAACATAACCTGGAGCCCTTCACTCAAGTTCAGGAGTACATGAAGGACACCGTCCTCTACAGAGCCAAGTGGATTCGGGGAAATCACTCCAAGGACATAGAAGAGGTCATTACGGAGTACCCTCACCTCACCAGCCCAGGCATGGTATGGATCTACTGTAACATATTGCATCTACAAGGTTTTGTACTGCTTTACTGCCCTGTTGGAACACTCCCCCAGATATTGATAGATCAAAACACATATATACTAAGGCTGTCAAAGTTAACGCGGTATTAACACGTTATCGCCCGATTCTATTAACGCCACTATTTTTTTTAACTCACGATTAACTTTTAAGATTTCTTTTTACTATACTATACTGCCCTGTCAAGGCAGACCGCAGTAACTCAAAAAAAGTCAGAATGGACCTGTCTCAAAACCCTGCCCTCTTTTCTTGATCCTCTCATCACAGCTGTCGCTTACCTCTGACTTCCTCGTACAAACAAAGTTTGTACGAGGAAGTCCGAGGTAAGCGACAGCTGTGATTGGAGGATCAAGAAAAGGGGCAGGGTTTGAGATAGGTCTATTGAGTTATGAGTGAAATTGAACTTGTCAATAAATGTTTTATCTTGTGACCAAGTTTCAGATGTTAATGTCGCTCAGTTTAGGAGATATGGGGTTTTAAAAACTGCAGTAACTACAAAATCACACTCAAAAACCAGGCAGACCGCAGTAACTTCCAAACAGTGAAAAATGGCTTTAAAGTGTTTTGATTTGCCATCCAAAATGTGTTATAGGTAGATAGATGATAGTACCCAGATTTAACATGTATTAATGAAGTAATCTTTAGACATACACAAATATGACATAATTATTTTAATTAACCCCCAAAAAGCAGATACTGCACTCTCTGCACAGTTCCCTTAAATAATTATACAGGTAATGTACAGGCAAAGTGCAGTAACTTCAAATACAATGTTGTTTTCCCTCCAGCTTTCATAACTTAACCTAGCCATTTTGAAAATGAAATTTAACACCTGAATATATTGGAATGATGATGATCCAAATAAAATGGCTAGGTTAAGTTATGAAAGCTGGAGGGAAAACAACATTGTATTTGAAGTTACTGCACTTTGCCTGTACATTACCTGTATAATTATTTAAGGGAACTGTGCAGCAGAGTGCAGTATCTGCTTTTTGGGGGTTAATTAAAATAATTATGTCATATTTTGTACACTTTATTCATTGTTTTAATGAATTTTCTTTCTTTTAAGTTATTTTGTGCATCACTCTGTTTTGAATTTGATGCAAATTTGCAATGCATGAGGGTCATCCTTTTGTGTTAAATGACTGCATAACGAAAGCATTTGTTTACTCGCATGTTGATAAGAGAGTATTAAAACTTGGAACTTGAAAAAGATCCGTTTAAGGTAGAATTTTTTTTATTAATTTGTGATTAATCGCGAGTTAACTATGGACAATCATGCGATTAATCGTGTTAAATATTTTAATCAGTTTGACATGAAAGCACTTTTTGATGTCCACACGCCGTGACATGTATATGCAACAAGTGTAATAAATGTTGAAGTTAAATGTATTCTACGCCTTGGTCTGTTCTTTTCATTGATTTCAGCACATTTAGACTGTTATACCTTTCAATCAAGCATCTGTGCCAACCTAATGTAGTGTACTAACTATAGCAGTTGTGTTAATAGGCCCTTTTCACAGCAGCCATCTTGACACAGCAGGGTAAACCTACATCCTGTGAACCAGACTGACACATGTGTAACTAATCATGTTGCTGTGTCCATCTGTTGGTCAATCGTTGTCAATCTGGCTCACAAGATGGCTGCTGTGAATAGGGTCTATTTGACCCTTTTGATGTAACCCAAGATTCAGTCAAAGCAACTATTTTGACCCTTAAAATGGGTTGTTTGTATAACCCAATACGGGGTCAAATCAACTAGGAGGTTGGGTTATTTTTACCCTTAAAATGGGTCGTTTGTATAACCCAATATGGGGTCAAATCAACTTAGAAGTTGGGTTATTTTGACCCTTAAAATGGGTCGTTGGTATAACCCAATATGGGGTCAAATCAACTTGGAAGTTGGGTTATTTTGACCCTTAAAATGGGTCGTTGGTATAACCCAATTTGGGGTCAAATCAACTTGGAAGTTGGGTTATTTTGACCCTTAAAATGGGTCGTTGGTATAACCCAATATGGGGTCAAATCAACTTGGAAGTTGGGTTATTTTGACCCTTAAAATGGGTCGTTGGTATAACCCAATATGGGGTCAAATCAACTTGGAGGTTGGGTTATTTTGACCCTTAAAATGGGTTGTTAGTATTCGTTTATTTGACCCAAGTTATGGGTCAAATGAAATAACCAATAATATTGGGTCAAATTAACCCACACACTGGTCGTGCCCTTTTTGACCAGTGAATTGGGTCAAAAATAACCCAAATTGGGTCAAATTTGACCAATCTGTTTTTAGTGTGTATGGAAAAGATGAAATTGTGTACAATGTACACCAGCTTATTCATTTGGCTGAGGAATACAGGAAGTTTGGCACTCTAGATAATATCTCAGGATTCCCTTTTGAGAACTATCTTGGACAAATTAAGCATCTTCTACGCAAGCCACATCAGCCTCTACAACAGGTAGTGAAAAGGTTGTCTGAAATTCCACATGTTGGATCCCCATGTCCCACTGATGATCTAATTTTGCGTAATATTAACACTGATGGAACTGTCCCCCCACTATTTACTTCTTCACAACAGTACAGGAAGGTCTCCACTCATCGGTTTACTTTGTCCACAAAGAAAGGAGACAATTGTATTGAGGTTGGAGATGGATTTGCATTAGTAGAGAATATTCTTAAATCAGAGGAAGAAGTATATATAATTTACAGAAAGTACAGACACAAACAGCCATACTACATGTATCCCTGTGAATCATCATACATTGGTACATACAAGGTCAGTGGCTTGCAAGAAGATATAGGGATAGGTAAACGTGGCTATATCAAGCGCAAATGTCTTCTCTCTCCAGACGGAGATGGTGCCATTGCAATACCACTACTTCATTTAACAGCATAACCATACTGCCCTACAAAGCTAAAGTGCAGTAACTATATTGACACACTGACTCTAACGTCGGATTTCGGGGCATAACTTACCTCATTAATAAATACACAATTAGTACAATATCACATGTACACAGATAACATGTTTGGCTGGCCAATTTAAACGCTTAAAGGAAAACTCCAACATTTTGTGAAATTAGATTATTTAACATCTTCCCTGGAGTTGGACAAGAAGATACATACCTTTTTCGTCTCTCTGCATGCATTGGGCTTAGGGAACGCCTGGACCGTTAGCCTAGCTTAACTTCATCACTGGAAGTGGGGCAGACATCTAGCCTAGTTCACTACAGTCAGGAAATATACTCCAAATACAACTCCCAAACGTTCCTGTAAACATGTTGTGACCTGTGTGTTTACCACGTCTCCCAGTCACACAAGTCACACGAGTCTCCCAGTCACATGAGTCTCGTGTGACTAGGAGACTTGTGTGACTTGGAGACTCGTGTGACTTGTGTGACTTGGAGACTTGTGTGACTCGTGTGACTTGGAGACTTGTGTGACTGGGAGACTTGTGTGACTGGGAGACTTGTGTGACTTGTGTGACTTGGAGACTTGTGTGACTCATGTGACTTGGAGACTTGTGTGACTTGGACTTGTGTGACTTGTGTGACTTGGAGACTTGTGTGACTTAGAGACTTGTGTGACTTGTGTGACTTGGAGACTTGTGTGACTCATGTGACTTGGAGACTTGTGTGACTCGTGTGACTCATGTGACTTGTGTGACTTGGAGACTTGTGTGACTTGTGTGACTCGTGTGACTTGGACTTGTGTGACTTGTGTGACTTGTGTGACTTGGAGACTTGTGTGACTTGGAGACTTGTGTGACTTGTGTGACTTGTGTGACTCGTGTGACTTGGACTTGTGTGACTTGTGTGACTTGGAGACTTGTGTGACTTGGAGACTTGTGTGACTTGTGTGACTTGGAGACTTGTGTGACTCATGTGACTTGGAGACTTGTGTGACTTGTGCGACTTGTGTGACTTGGAGACTTGTGTGACTTGGAGACTTGTGTGACTCATGTGACTTGGAGACTTGTGTGACTCGTGTGACTTGGAGACTTGTGTGACTTGGAGACTTGTGTGACTTGGACTTGTGTGACTTGTGTGACTTGTGTGACTTGTGTGACTTGGAGACTTGTGTGACTTGTGTGACTTGTGTGACTGGGAGACTTGTGTGACTTGTGTGACTGGGAGACGTGGTAAATACACAGGTCACAACATGTTTACAGGAACGTTTGGGAGTTGTATTTTGATTGTATTTGGAGTATATTTCCTGACTGTAGTGAACTAGGTTAGATGTCTGCCCCACTTCCAGTGATGAAGTTAAGCTAGGCTAACGGTCCAGGCATTCCCTAAGCCCAATGCATGCAGAGAGACGAAAAAGGTATGTATCTTCTTATAACTCCAGGGAAGATGTCAAATAAGCTAATTTCACAAAATGTTGGAGTTTTCCTTTAAATGCTTCAAAAATGCAATGTGTGTAGTGCACTTTGGCTTTGTAGGACGGTATGGGAATGGCTTGTAAGGAGAGATCATTATGAGTACCGTAAATTCTCATTTCAGCCCTTTGAAGATGAATGGTGAGGTGGTGCTGTGGTCAGTTGTACAGTTCCCAAATGGTGGGACAGCAGTAGTTCTAGAGAGCTGGTTTAATGCTAAAGACCAGACTGTGTTATGGCCCCCTAAACACATAAAGCTCACAAAAGCCCTTCGAGATGGACTGCAACCAGATGATAAATGGATCACCTATAAGGATGTACGTGAGCTTACTACGTGTGGTGAGTAATTCGTGCAACACATACACAAAAAGTGAGTACGCAAATTGTGACGATGCACGATGACATATGATAAGAGGTGTTATATATATTTTTCCGTTAAACACTGGACTGCAGATATGTTAATTGTCATTTTCTCTCTGCTCTTTCAAGAGACCCATGATGAGGCCAAAAAACGAGAGACCAAGTACACCTCAACTATGTGTCCAACCTCTGAAATTGAATCTGAGGACAAAAGAGATCTCCGCCAGAAAAGAAGATCCAGGTACAGTGTTCACTTTGTTAAAGGGACAACTCTCCCTAGGGTGTTGTAAATAATTGCACTGCTGTTGTAGTTGCAAGTAGTGCTAAAAGGATAACACACAGTGGCCTGAGGGCCTATGTATTCAGATTTTAGCCTTGACTAATAAGCGTAGTATCATAACTACATTTATTACATGTGTGTATATATATAATTTTTTTTAGGCCAAATCAGCAGTATGTGCACTCGGACTCTGATGACCACTCGAGTGGCGACGCCAAAAGAAAACGTTTTGCCAAAGCACCTGATGTGGGTTTCCCAGGTATTGATGCAATGCATTTATTTTATATAGGCACTTTGGAAATGATCACTGCTACAGTTAATAATAATAATAATAATAATAATAATAATAATAATAATAATAATAATAATAATAATAATAATAATAATAATAATAATACAGTTAAACAAATTAGTCTGACCATGTACCGACAAATTGAGCATTTTAATTTGATTGGACTTCTGCGTTTCTTGCAGTTATTCTATAGTTGGCCCAAAATATATACATTGTGAATAACATGCCAACTAAAATATGTTGTAGGACAGACTCCAAAATCGAGCCGGTCTCGTAAGGCGCTAAGATCCGGCAAGCCTCCAGTTGTGTGGCCACAAGGCCAAGAGCCTACAATGAATGGTATGTTGCTATGAATGTTAAAATGCCAACTAGATGACTGTTTAAACATGATTTGTAGCATCTTCAATTCTCACCCTGGCTTACATTTTTTAGATTCTTTGGATGGTGGCATGATCTACAGCTATTTAGATTCGTTGCAGACTCCTGATCCAAATAACAGTAAGTGAACCCATATCTGTGTTCTTGTGAGGAGCTTGCTGGCAGGAGCTCGCTGGCATCATGCATGCAACAGAATACATGTTTACAATGTATGCATGCCAGCCCACTACAAAAATTCAAAGCCTTCACAACTTGCAAGCAATGTCACAATAAAAATGTGTAGTTGTACATAATGCTTTTATATTGAGCACCATTTCCACCATGTTTGAGTCGCAACTTATTTTACATTTCCCCTTTGTAGATCTGGTTACTAGCAACTACCGGCAATCGCTAACTCAACATAATGGTGAGTTATCAAGCAGTCTCATAACATAATATTCTGGCATGTTTAAAATATCTGTATTGTCTCGCATTGTCTTTGATATTTTTATGAGATGGGAGAATGTCGCTGCTTCACTGCATAATGTGCTGTTATATTTTATATTTATTAACTTGACCTTCTCTCCCCAGCAACCTCCTGCAAAGCCTCACCGTCCCTCCTCTTTCTACCTTTTTACCCTACCCTCCAATCTCCCCCAATCCCATTCAATCTGATTTGCTGCAGCTCAAATGTATCCCCTTGCCCCACTTTGCCTTTTATGTATTTTTGTATGTTTGTTTTTTGTTTTTGCTGCCATTTTGGCCAGGTCTTGCTCGAAAAAGAGATCTTTGATCTCAAGTGACTACCTGGTAAAATAAAGGTAAAATAAAAAAATAAAAATTAACAATAGCGTCATTTGCTAATAACTTTGTGTATTTCCCACTGTGTTTCAGCCGAGATGCCAGGATTGGATATTGCACAGTATCACCAGCTCCAGCAGGCCTCACATGTCCAGCAGCTGCAAGATCGACAAAGTGCAAGTAGTGGTATGATACTGTACTCTTTCAGTAACAGTGTTTTGAGAGACGGTGATTCAACTCCTTACACCCCTTCCTGACATAGAGCGACGCAAGCAAGCGAGCGAGCGAGAAAAAGTGATTAAAATGTATTCGTTTCAATCAGACTATCCTGACCTGCCGCGAGCGACAGTGAACTGAGCAGCGATGTCATTCACCCCTCAAATATTCGCTCGCTGTGTCTCTAGTTGAGCGATTACGCGGCCGAGTCCCGCCCCTAAACACTTTTTATTGGTCGAGAATCGCAGGCTGCTTTGCCCCCTGTTCCAGGTAACACACACTCGGACACGCGCTCCGTCATATCAGGACAGTGTCGTGCGCGATTTCGTCTCCAGTTCGCTCGCTTGCTGCCTGTCAGGAACCGGTGTTAGTGATTATGACATGTATGTTAGTTTGACTGACAAGTCAGATTTTGTATTTATTTTTAAATATAATGATCTGTTTCTACAGGGATGTCGGGATGCAGCTCAGGGCAATACAACAGTCCCCCTGGTCTCTCACAACATGCACAAAATGGTATGCCATTTTAGAGGGGACTACCACCAGTTTGATCCAATGCAGTCAAACTATAGTGAAATATATAACTATGATTTTGTTTCTACAGGGATGTCAGGATACAGCTCAGGGCACTACAACACCCCATCTGGTGTTTCACAGCATAGACAGATGGCCGGCGATGACGGGCAGCTTATGAAAGGCAAGTCTATTGGACATGGTGTAATTCCTCGTGTGATTTGCTGCTTATTTTTATTTCTCACTTAATGATTTTAACTCTTCTTCTGAAGACCTTACCATCCAGAAGATGAATTCAATGCTTGCTGAATTACTTGTGGTGGTGAAGGATCTGTCCAGAGATGTGCAGTTCATCAAGGCCGAGTTGGCTGAGGGCAACATATCGGGTGGGACCAGGGGACACAGGGTGGCCACCACAACCACTATGCTCCCCTTCCAGCTGCCAATCGCCAGTGAACAAGACTTCAACGAGGCAGAATCATTACTAATGGAGCAATCAGTCCGTCAAAAGATGGTAATTTATTGAACTGCATTCATTTATCAAATGTAGATCATTTCAGTGTGGTCTTGTTCAGGGGAAAAATGTGTTTAGCACTTTCTAGTTCAAAACGTGTTAGAGCTTGTATATCTGCTATTTATTAAACGTTTTGAAATTGTTCAAATATACCGTTTACATATGGACAGGAGGGCTAATGTGGTTAAACCTAACGACTGGCATGGGCTGGAATATCAGTGCATGCATAAAGTGTGTGTATAAACAAGTTGGTTGCTCTGTGTTCATAAAATAAATGTTATGCTGTTTCTAACGCAGGGCCTTCATTTTCTTCTCTCTGATTTAGATTTCTCGCCTGGCTTTGGTAGGAGGCACCAATTCAGAGAACCTGATCAGACTGATGTTGAAAACTGCTATGACCAACGCCCTGGCCAGTGGGTTCAACTGGGCTGGAAAGAAAGACAAGCGTTGTTCAGAAAGCAAGAAGCCATTCAAGCACACAACACTACAAGCCTGCATGTTTGGTGAGCTTCCTCCCCTGGAAACTACTTCATAGGTTAAGTTTAGGTAGTGAGGCATGACTGTCTGCTGGTGATTCAGAATATAATTATGCTGTTGCAAAAACTTAAAAAAAAAGTGTTATGTAAGGGATAATGTATGGCTACGAGGTCATTGTCGCAAAATAATTGACCGACACAGAGTTTAAAATACCGAGGCGCCGCGCCGAGGTGTTTTAAACGTAGTGAAGGTCAATTATTTTGCGACAATGACCGAGTAGGCTATACATTATCCCGCTTATTACATGGCTAACTTACTAACAATATACCTAATTCATTTGACAAATCGCAGTTGTTCTGTGGCTCTGTCAGCCCAAATAAAGTGATTATTATTATCGCGGGCAGCCTCTGGCTCCGCTGTCAGTGCAGCGCTATACATTATCCCGCTTATTACATGGCTAACTTACTAACAATATATCTAATTCATTTGACAAATCGCAGTTGTTCTGTGGCTCTGTCAGCCCAAATAAAGTGATTATTATTATCGCGGGCAGCCTCTGTGTTCTGGCTCCGCTGTGTTCTGCTCCGCTCGTCGCTCCGCCCCCTGTCATCGCCGGCACGGCAGTGTCTAATTGCACTGAAACAGTGTGTCAGTGGGCTTGATTGCGAACAGCTGCGCTCTGCGGTCATTATTGAAAAATCTGCGGTCATTATAAAATGATGACCGCAGTCGGGGGGCTGTTGACCAATCACAAGCAAGCATTTCGGCGAATGTGAAAACGCCATGTAATAAGTTGGAATAAAGTGATGAAAGTGCAACCTATAAGAAATGGACAACGTAATTGGTGAGCTTTAGAGGTGCATGGATACACATTGTATTGCCTAGATGGTGTCAGGCTAGGCGATTGCTTCTCTTTCCTGTCCAGTCTAACTGGATGCTGACTCTAGCTTGTTACTGTAGACCTACAGAGTGAGTAATTGAGTGATTAAAAAAAATCACACTCGTGTGAAGTGAGGGGTGCTCTTATCATCGTACATCATCTCACCTCTCTTCCTCACTTTTTTATTTTTGTGTCTATCAGCTGCTGCTCGACAGTTTGACCCCAAGCTGACCGACCAGGACTACAGTGAAACTGTCAAGAAGTGGCTTCGTTATGCGCCAGACCGGGAGCGAGGCATCTCAAGGAACCGAAGTGACCCAAACTTAAGTCAAGCGAACCAGAGTCAAACTTAGGGTACCCCAGCACACACTGTTTCCCTGGTTCATACAGTACAAGGAATTACCCTCATGGACACTGTTCTTCCATGGACAGCATCTACTTGAATGACTTGCTGCTTCAGCCTGTTCTTGGAACCGAAGTGACCCAAACTTAAGTCAAGCGAACCAGAGTCAAACTTAGGGTACCGCAGCACACACTGTTTCCCTGGTTCATACAGTACAAGGAATTACCCTCATGGACACTGTTCTTCCATGGACAGCATCTACTTGAATGACTTGCTGCTTCAGCCTGTTCTTGGAACCGAAGTGACCCAAACTTAAGTCAAGCGACCAGAGTCAAACTTAGGGTACCCCAGCACACACTGTTTCCCTGGTTCATACAGTACAAGGAATTACCCTCATGGACACTGTTCTTCCATGGGCGGCATCTACTTGAATGACTTGCTGCTTCAGCCTGTTCTTGCAGTGTTTTTATTTTTTTATTTTTTATTTTAACCTTTATTTACCCAGGGTAGGTTCGCTGAGCACGGATGCTCTTTTTCATCTACGCCCTGCTTCACATTCACAGAGTTCCATTCACACCTGGGAGCTGCCCAGTACAACCACAGTCTGACACTGTTGGCCACTGAGCAACTCCACTGGAGCAGTTGGGGGTTTAGTGCCTTGCTCAAGGGCACTTCAGCGGTTGGTGTTAAGGGTATGGGAGAGAGTTATATGGGAGAGAGTTATAGAAACAGTAGGGGTGTAACGGTACACAAAATCCACGGTTCGATACGTACCTCGGTTTTGAAGTCACGGTTCGGTATTATTTTCGGTGGGTACAAAAAAAATTAGCTTTTAATTTATCTATTTATTTAACTGTATTAAACAATATAAAACGAATTGGCCATAATTGATTATTATATAGCAGATGCCTTGGATGATAAGTCGTGGACAACTGTAGATCATCTGAGCTCCACTGTGTTTAAATTCAAATCCTCTGCCATTGTTATTTAACCCTTGTGTCTGAAAACTAAAGTATTATACTCTTATTAGGGGTGTCACGTACGTGGGTTGTTCATTATCATTATTGCCATATATTTTAACACCATGTAACATCAGGTTAGTATATTTAATGTGTAGTTTTCTATGTGTGATGTTGTGTCATCTCCTAATCTCCTGTTTCTGTTTCACAGATGCCACCCATCTCCCTGATTGGATTGGTTGCACCTGATTGGTGCACTCTCAGACAGGCAGTGGAGATGGGTGGATAAAAGAGTGGGAGATGACACACATCAGGGCGCCTCATTCTGTCAATTGCCAGTGACCAGAGTGGAGTGGGGAGTGTGGACTTGTACCTTTGGTACCTTTTGCTGGGGGTTTCCCAGTACCAACCTCTGGCTGGTTGGTTAGTGCCTGTGGGCGCTTATTTAGTTTACTTGTATTATCCTTACCTTGTGTGTTCTCCCATTACCCTTCTCCCTGTTTGTTAATTGTTTGTGGGTTGTTTTTTCCCTTTGTTACATATTCAAATATCAGTGGAGGTTTCAATCCCTACCCTGCATAATAAATATAATTTACTATTTTTGGAACAACGCCTTGTGTTTATTTCTTAGCTGCTCGGGACCATGCTTAGTGCACTACTGGAGGGGCTGGTTTTCACATACAGCCCGCTCCAGCTTATATTTTATATTGTCATTAGACATTAGTATGTGACATGGGGGCTCTATTCCGGTCTTTCATGTACGTGTGACATGGGGGCTCAATGCCGGTCTTCTGTGTATGTTTGACATGGGGGCTGATGGTGTCAGGTAGGTGGCGTTGTTGTTTATTAGTATTTATGTATCCATGCCGTGTCTTTGTATAATAATTAACCGTTCGTGTATGCTCTTAACCAAATCTCTTTTTTCTGCCACATAGGTAACAGGGGGATCACCTGCCTGGTTAGGGGAGGGGGGCAGGAGTCGTAATTCCGGTGGAGCGCGCAATGAAATCGGTAAGCGACTGAATATATGTGTAGCCTTGTCCCGCTAGGGGAGTAGTTTAGTTGGGGATAGGCTAGAGTTACACAGGTGATCCTAGTTGAGTGGTTAGGAACAATTGTTATTGTTTTTATCAGTAGTAGATGTGGTCAGTTGGATTGTTTTGGTTAACACTTTAACTGCCGAAAACGCCGGAACTCGTCATTCCCCGCCATGCTCAAGTTGCCGCGGATGCCGGAACTCGTCTTTGATATATATTTCAAAAATCTGTGATCGGAATTGTTGTGAAGGATCAGATTAAACCGAATATATATATTTATTTATGGATATATATTGAATAGTATTTGTATGTCGTTTGATATCCCTTGTATATTCCTTGTACATATACACGGAATATTCCTTTATTCTACTACAGCCCATAATAGTTCATTCTCTTATTGGACAAAAGGACCAGGCGCCAGGGACCAGCCCCTGGCGTTCAAGTTCAAAGGTACCGACGAGACATGCCCTTACTAGCCCCGGCCCCGCGCAGGAATACGGCTACCGAAAGCAGAGTGGCACTATTTGTCCACCGTGCATATAAATATGGCGCAAGAAATGTAGAATTCCTCTTAGTCCTTTACCCTTCTACCCAACTAAGTAACAGAACGTGAAGCCTCACCCCACGATACCGCGTGCGGTGTAGTATGGCCTGTTTGGCCTTAGAATAGCAGTGAGACCTCGTGCGAATTAATAGCTGAATTGCCAGAGTTTGGCACCGTATTTCTATTAAGTAATAATAGTCTATTATGTATGGTGCATCGTGCGGTTAGAGTTCAAAAGTGAGCAGCACCCCCATCGCTTCCTCGTGTTATCTAGAGTCTTAACCAGGTTGGGCAGACCACACGTGGTGCTTTCATCCGAGGAGTTCTAGGCGAGGACCGAGTGGACCTGTACATTGGATTACCTACCCGACGACTGCTGAGCCCTATGCGGCATGGAATATATATTTGCTTTGGTACTTTGATTTGTGGAGCGGATAATCGCCAACACCGGTGAGTGTTGGATCTACCCCGAAAGGAGTCAAGGTGAGACGGCGCTCAGACCAGACTGAGGTCGCCTCGCTTCTTCTTCACTGTGGAGCTACAGCTACAGCTACAGCCTACAAGAGAGCCAAGGTGTATTCATCTGTGGATCAAGATTCTACTGCACTGTCTTCTGTACGTGAAGTCTCCCTAGACATCGTTGACCAGACGGGATACGGCCGACGGCTCTCCTACCCCCCCTACCGGCCTACAACCGGGAGGACCCTTACAGTATATCCAGCTATAATCATTAAGTGACCATAGATATAATTCCCTAAGAGCCAGGTTGTATACTTGCTTCCTGCGTAACCAGAGATTGGACATTCAGTGTTGATTTGCCTACGAGTACTCATTTGCCTTACAAGAGCATTCAAATCATAAATGTAATGGTGAATATTATATGTACCTTTTGCTATATATTAAATATTTGATTATTACCTTTGTGTGGACCTGGTTTCATGGTGGGAAAGTGTTCATCATATTTAGATATTGTGTACTGTATGGCCAGTAGTTAAAGTACATAAAGCGGTAGTGGTTTAATGATACCATACTTATCAATACAGTCAGGGAATTGTACCCCTCAGTTACAGGAATCATATTTTCCATCCGGAGCCCTTGACACACAGTTCTGATCTCCTCTCAATCCTCTAGCGGTTCAAGAGCGCCATCTGGTGGCCGATCGGCTGATCGAAACCGGATGTCAACCTTTAACCCGGTAGGACTCACTCCATATGGGGTCCAGGCACTCGCTAATGCTAGAGAGACTCCGTCTTCACACAGTGAACATCGATTGGTGGAAATAACTCGAAAAAACAACATGATTTGGACGTATATACTATTATACAACCTGGAAATAGATCGGGTATTTCGACATCCCATAATGGAAAACTGTCTACTCCATGCTGATCGCCCAACGGCCCGAGGAGACTGGGGTGAGTTTTAGCGTGTAGTATTACCGTGTTCGATATAAACATATGACCCACATTAGATGAATGGTATAACATTGCCCACGGAATTATAAACGCCCCCTCGCCCATCCGGTCAACATCAGATGACGTGTAGTAAATTCTAGAAGTACGTCCAATTGACATTTTTTATCTCGCACAGATTCCTACCAAACTGTATTTCATCATCAATATAATGCATTTGGGGCTATAAATCACGTTCTGGAATAAGCTGCAGAAAGAGATGAAAACATACTTATACTTTAGACCATATTTTAGTATGAATATGTGAATGAAAAAGTTTAACGTTGCTACACCATGAACAATACATATATGACCTTGAATGGGCCCTAATAATGGCAATCTAGCAATAGAATTTAAAAAGTTATAGCCCTGCAAAGAAGGGGAACTTCTCCATGTTAAATAGAGCTGGCAAGGGATGGTATATCATGAATTTAACCTCGGCAGTTAAAGTGTTAAGAGGTGTAAATGCGGAATGTGTCTATTATTATTGCGCACGGTCATGGTTGGGTAAGTGAGAACATAATTTTTTTTGGTGTATCATAGTCACGCACAGCCCGCTCCAGCTTATATTTTATATTGTCATTAGACATTAGTATGTGACAAGGGGACTAAATTGAAAAACTCCATTATGTTGAAATAATTTCCCACTTTCTTTTCCATAAATATTTTATTCAACTTCAGCCCTGATCATAACCATTTTTTATATTTTTTTTGTAATGAAATACTGAAACTATTTATGAAAGAGAGTAAAAAAAAAATACAAGACAATTAAAAGATTATGCCACATATTATGGCTACAAACATAATCACTGCAAAGTTATCAAACAAATAAGAATCTGATCAGACACAAGGGTTAAGTTGTTGTTCCCTTTCTAATTTCCTCAAAAACATCTAGTCTAGTTCTGTATCATAGTCGGTTCCGCTCAGCGTCACTCATGCACTGTCCTCGCACACGTGCACGCGCACTGAATAAAGACCACAATGTACCTTTAATCCCAATATTTGTCTGACCACACCCCTATCAGCTCACCTACATAAGCAGGTGTGTGGTCACCTGCTCTCCTCCTTTCTCGCTTTCACCACAAGGAAGTGCCTCGGTAGATCCCCACTTGACGTGATGTAATGGTAGAGAAGAGTTGGAAAACAAGCGATACGTTGACATCATATCTTTATTTTCTCTCTCACTAT
The DNA here is from genome assembly GCF_963971535.1 of Notolepis coatsorum. NCBI lineage: Eukaryota > Metazoa > Chordata > Actinopteri > Aulopiformes > Paralepididae > Notolepis > Notolepis coatsorum. Next base: position 97,808,590 of record NC_140177.1, read on the forward strand.
ATTCGAGAAAATACGGCGATATTGTCTTCGTACTGGAGTGTCTGGAAGATGATGATCATTCTAAAAATCCTCCACCAGTTTTCGTATTGGGAGTTTGCGCCGCTACATGCTTTACAACTGCAGTCCTTGCTGTGTGCTGGTTGCGGTAAAGGCACAGCTGGACTGTAGGACGCGCCGCTGTTGTGAGAAGCGGTGGGTTCCAGGTTTGGTGAGTTATGTTTTTGCTGGCGAGCTCCACTTGTCTGTTAGTGCTATGGGGGCTAGTTGACAATGTTTATGAAAACCGGCCCCAGACTAGGGTCTTTTGTTCAGCCTCTTAGGCGACGGCGGAAGACCTTGGTCTGAAGCCCATTATAATTAACTAGTGGGCCACGACCAATAACACTGGTGATCCCTGTGTTTTCTGGACGAGTGGTTGTTTCTCTGTCACCGTGAGGCCCCTTCTTTCATAATACAAATGAGAGTATTCCCTCACGAGGAAATATGGGCATGGATGTTCGTTAGCGGAAGATCTGTGTTCAAGTCAGCTACAGGCCAGTTGGGTATTGTGCTGGCTCCGTCGGGTGTTGGTAAAATCACCGTTGTAAAACTGTGTTAACATCTTGTTTCTCTTCTCTCTTAAACAGTGAGGAGGGTTTCAGAACGGCGGCCTGTCTGAGTGATTGTTATATCATTGTGTACAAGTTCAGGTGATAGCTGCTTAGCTTACATGCTAGTGGTGGCCTACTGTTAGCCAGTTAGCTGTTAGCTGCGGCGCTAGCCTGTTGTGATCACTAGGCTAGGAAACGTTAGCTTGCATGCTAGTTATGGCCTACCTAGGCTAGGCTAGGAAACGTTAGCTTGCTGCTATCGGCCGAGTGCAGCCGTTAGCTTAATGCTACACTGTTGAACGTGCTTTGATTATAACATGTTTTAAACACTCTTGACTACGACGTCATCTTTGACAGAGGATGTTCGTCGAACCTGCCCTGAGCCAGGACGGCAAGGACTGCGTCAACAAGGGGGACCGTAGCGACGGGATGGAGCTGCGACGCTGCCCAGGTCGACAACACAGAACAGCTGTGTTTACTACGGTGCCTTGTTAGAGGCTGCAGTTTTGCTTGATCTGCGCTCAAGGTAGGCAAGGTCTGACCAGACCTTGAGCACGTCTTCTTGCTTTCCCTTCTAAATGTTTTGTAAATAACGATGTTTTCCAAAACGAGTGTTGCTGCACTACATTTAGGATACGATGCAAGTTATGTGTGAATTGTCTTGTCACTGGTATTTAGCTTCTCCATGCAAATCGGGTTGTTTGTTACAGATGTGAAAATGATCTGGTTTGTTGTGTTGAGAAACATCATGTGTGTTTATGTACTGTGTACTCACAACTAAGGGGGTTAAACTAACCTATAAAGCTATGCTTAGTGACATATGAGTAAAGAATGATTCTTTTCTCAGCCTGTAATGACAATGAACAGTGTGTTCACATATTAACAGGTTTACCTGTTCAACTGGCCATATTAAGGGTAAAGTAGGAGGGTTGTGTTTTCCCCCCGGTTCCCTGGGGACTTCTTCATCCTCCTCTCAGACATGTTGTTACACTACATTGTGTCACTGTGTGGTAGGGATACGATGTAACCCTTAGCTTGATTGCTGAGGTTGTGCTAAAACTGCTTGAGAAACTTTATTTTCCTAAAAGAAAATATTGTTTGGTCGCTTTTCGTGTGTGCTTAGCAAGGCCTGTGGCCGATACTAATCGAGAATTATGTATTCTCTCATTATGAAAAACGGCGTTCCTCTGTAGAGTGTTTTTGCCATTTTTTGTAGGTGATGATGGGTTGTGTGTGTCATGTGACCTACAACTGGGTTGGGCTGGCCACAGAAGCACATGTGTAAGTTTGGTACCGGGGCTCTTGGAGAGCCCTTTCTATTCTGTGTTTTTTCCTTAGTAAAAATCAGATAGCAGGTTAGCACATGCGCTGTGTGAAGCTATTAGACGCTTCATGGAGCTGACTATGACTGTGTCATACTCTCTTTTTGTCATTACATCGTATCATGGGTGTGGGGTCGTAAAGGGGTGAACTGGTAACCTTTCCTCCCCCTTTTTTCTGTTGGTCAGGGGTAAACCCACCTGTCCTTCAAGGTTCCTGTCACGTTGCGGTTCGGCACGTTACAGGGTGAGGCGGGGGGGAGGGAGTTTCCTGGTCCCACGCCCTGGAATATTGGGCGTGTGCACCGCAGAAATTCCCCCGCCATAGAGTACGTCACTGTGCGCGTCTCTGTTGGTAGGACTTCCGTGTGCTGTTCAGGTCCATATGATGGATCTGTTTAAAACGGGGGGTGGTCAGGGCTCCTCCTCACGAAGCTCCTATTCGGGCCTTCTGTGAGTTGGGACTCTCCTTCCATGTGAGGGAGCCTCCTCAGAGTACAGAGCCTCCTCCTCAGATTGATAAGGTGAGTGGAACCTCTATTGTGTGTGTATTCGATTCAATTCGATTATTGAGTGTGTATGGGTTCAGTGCCTCCTCCCCGGTGAGCCCTAAAACCAAACTTTTACATGGCTCAAGGTGCAATATATTCTTTTCAATCTGTACAGCTCACGTGGGAAGACTCTCTGGGGATTTCCGTCTCCTGGAATGGTGGTGGAATGTAAAAATGTAAAAAAAATGTACCCCTGGCCGTGTAGACTGGGATACATACTGTTGGTGCTTCCTTCTTTTCTTTTAAAAAGAGTTGGAGTTAGGAAGTATCACACCCCTCTTGTCGTTCCCCTGGGCGCCTTGGGGATTCAATGACAGGTCTAAATAGCCTGTTCATTGATGTGGTTGTGTCCCGACGCACGCATAGTGCTAGCTCGGACTGACTGGCACGCCTTGGTTGCTTGGGGTTAAAACAGCGTTTTTATAAAGCAACTGGGATGGAGGTTTTGGTTGTCGACGGATTCTCGTTCATATCTGGGGGATGATGACGGAATGGATCTGAACATATGTAGAGGGGTCTCACGCCCTGGGGGTGCGCCACCGGGCGCGGTTCGTCCCGAACGTCTGGGTGGCGCCTTCTTTTCATGTTTAAGATCAACACGCATATCTGCCCCTTCTCCTGGAGTAGGCATGTCGGCGTGGTTAGGGCACGGGACTGGTTCTGGTCACGCTGGTCCGGATCAGTTGAACCCGTTGTCCGCCGGGGATGCAGATCTGCTGTTCTGGTACCCTGAGGGACTTGGGCTTTTTTCAGGGGGAAAAATGCCAGGTCGGTCCGGGTGTCACAGGGTTAAGCGCTATGGAGACCCTGGTTGGGTAAATTTTTTACTCAGCACTGTCGTAATGGCTTACGGCCATGCCAACCTGTACACGCTCGATCTTGTCAGATCTCGGCCGCTACACAGGTTAGTCATGGTTAGTACTTGGTTGGGAGACCGCCTGGGAATACCAAGTACGGTGTGCTTGGGGCTGGTTCTCCATTCTTGTTCGCTCCTCTCTCACGCATGGCGAAGAGGGGCCTGTTGGGGTGGTCTTTGACCTCCTCTGGTGACCCTGTGCTTCCCGTATCGCCGGGCCCGGTCCGAAGTAATGTTTCGTCGACCCGTAGGCCTGGGTTAACCCTTTTTGAAAACTGAAACACTTGTACTGCGGTATAGCCGGTGTATACCTGCAGGTGTGTTTTGGAGTTTTTTCTTGAGGGGTTATAGGAACAACCACCGCATTGGGTAACACCAAGGTGGTTGATTCCCTGGTGTGTTGGAGCAGTGTCAACTCCCGGGTTCACCGGTTGAGGGTGCCCCTGCACGTTCATGACGTCTGCCAATCGTGTCAGCCTTCTCTGCCTCAACCCCTCTGGGTGGTTTTTTTTTAAATGGAGGCTTGGTCATGCAACAACGCCAGCATACGCCCCTCCGCCGGTGCGGCTGTGTTCAGCTGTCCCCTCTGGCGCCTGTGTCGTCCGCAGCTCCAGGCTAGGGTTAACAGCCTGTTGCCTGGTTTTTCCCCGGTGCGCTGCCTGCTTCCGTTGGTTAACCTTTTTTGTGTGCTTACGGCCATGCTGACTTCCTGTTCTGCAGGGTCAGTGTGCCAGGCGGTGTACTATTGGGGGGACAGGGCCCGCTCGGCTGAGGGGCCTTTGTCCGAATACGCTGGCGATGTGGGGGGCGGGGTCACTAAGTGCCCACCTGGTGGGGTCTTGATGCTGGCATCATGGACTTCTCCGGGCCCCCATTCCAGGGGGTCCAGTCCCTTTGGTGGGTCTGGGCCTTCCTTCGCGCTCCGCTGCTACGGCCTTGCCACGGGGTTGGGTTTGCCCTTGACCCCGTGATTCTGGGGGCAGTAACGAGGTTGTTCCCTCCGTTCGTTCCCGGGTGGCATGCGGGTTGTGCATGTGTGTAGTCGTGGGGTCAGGCCACGGTCTGCTCACCCTGTGCGTTGAGTTGCTTGAGTGCCTCTTCGCACGGTCGGGTCCGTCGCCCTCCCGGGAAACCTCCAATAGGGGGGGTGCCCTCCATTAGGGAGGGTCGGGGGGCTCGGCCCTCCCTGTTCTGATGGTTGTGGGGGGCCTTCAGCGGGGTGTATTTGTCGGCCGGTGGCTCCGACTATGATACAGAACGTTAGGTTATGACTATAACCAAGTTCTGTTAATAGTGGTGACGCTCGGCGTCCGACGCCGCTGCAGCCCTTGATCTCACCTTGTGGTGAAAGCTTGGGAAGGAGGAGAGCAGGTGACCACACACCTGCTTATGTAGGTGAGCTGATAGGGGTGTGGTCAGACAAATATTGGGATTAAAGGTACATTGTGGTCTTTATTCAGTGCGCGTGCACGTGTGCGAGGACAGTGCATGAGTGACGCCGAGCGTCACCACTATTAACAGAACTTGGTTATAGTCATAACCTAACGTTAATGTGATCAATATTATTTGACAATTGATGCTTTTTGTTGGACATTTCAGTCAGTGAGCTCATACTTTGAGCTCATAAATGTATAGTTAAAATGATTGAGACAACGCAATCTTGTCTTCGTTGTGCATGAATGCGTGTGCTCACCACACACGATATGTGTGTCACTATTCTGGCAGTGGCTATATATAGTATTGTTAATGAAAGGTCTGTTATAAGGTCTGTTATTTAATGTTTGTGTAAAAGGTTAACTGGTCACTGTGGAAGTATGATGAGACCTTCTTGAAAGAAAAAAAATAATTTTTATATTAAAGCCATGTTGTCATTTTTGTTCACACATTTTTGGAAATATGGTCATATAAGAATTTTGAACAACAATAGTGTGTTTAACAGCAGGAAGAAAACATGTAATGTTATGATGTATACATATCAGCAGCAATATTTTAATGTAAAATGTACATTAATCAGTATTGATTCCTTAACTTTACAAGTAGATGTACAAGTTACAAATGTACAAGTAGATTACCATTTAGATTATGGTTGAATAAACATTCATGCCTAACATTGATTCAATATAAAATCAACTAAAATGTGCATGTAGATTACCATTTAGATGATGGTTGAATCAACATTGATATAGTATCAGTTATGGTTGACACCTAACGTTGATTCAACATGTAAGTCATAGACAACGATTTGTATAATTTCGATGTCAGGCTTCAACATAGATTCAATATTTCTGCCTAACCCTATTTCAACGTTGATTCACAAATGTTTTGCTATCTGGGGCTATATTCACGTAACTCACATATTCAAATGATTCCTGTAATTCCTGTACAGTAAATATTCAACTAATAATGTTAAGTTATTATGTCATCCTGTCATGGTTTTTGCCTTATTTCACCTTTCTGTGAGGGACAACTGTTTATTTTAGCTTTATTTCACCTCTCTGTGAGGGATAGCTGTCAATCCCTGTTCCCTGTGGTTAATTGCCTCATGGGTTGGCAGGTGTGTGGGCTTGAGTGCAGCTGTGCCTATGGCCATGTGGACAGTGGCGGCCGCTGGCGCTGGTGCCTTGTTAACGTTAATAGGTCGAGTTGAAAATGTAATGCTCTGAGATGCTCTGGAGCAATCTCTCTCTGTCTCTCGGATCAATCGAATCAAATAATTAACACATGTATGTTGTCATTTTAAACAACTCACCATTCATTCATTATGCATCAGCAGCAGCTAAATTAATGTTATAGTTCACAACACAGCAGCGCCTTTTGAATCGCTAGCCTATTAATTATCGTCTCAGCAAGCACAGTCAATACTTTTTTCCGTAGCCGCATTTCGCGGAGACAGCTGTGTATAGCGAGAGAGAGCGAGAGAGAGAGAGAGAGAGAGAGACTCACTGTTTAGTTGAAACGTCCAGGGCAGGAGAGCTTGATAAACATGTATAATCCACTGTTGATGTATTCCAGGCACTGTCCACTGTCTCCAGACTGCATCCGCCATATAGCTTGTTAGCCAAGTGTTAGCTTGTTAGCACAACACAAGTACATTTCTTTGTCAATTTTTCCGCGTCAAACAGACTGCAAACTACCTGGCGTTCTATCGCCATGCTCTAAGACAAACTCTAACCTTAACCAACTTTGAAAGAGTGCCTAAGCTTAACCGTCTAAAGAACTTGCAGTCACGGCACGCTCTGCTGCCTGCATCTCACAACAACACAACAACACAACTATCTCTCACCAACGGACCAACCTAGGAAGCTAGAATTGGAACATTAGAAATTGGATTCGGCCAATCAGAGAACGTCTCTGTGAAATTCTGCTACGGAAAAAAATACTGGCGTCGGCCAATCAGAGAGCGTCTCTGCGAAATGCGGCTACAGAAATTCTTGACGCTACTGGCTAGACCGCTTCAAATCGCGCCCGGATTCCAACATAATAGTCATATTTCAACGCACAACGCGTTATGCACTGATTGGCTGTGACGGATACAGCGATCAAACTGTGACGCGAAATACAAAAAAATAAAAAAAAAGTCACTTCCTGCTCAGGAAAACGAGTGTTTTTTTATTTTAGATAATAACGTTATATTGTGCATTGGAAATACAAACATACTTAAAATGAGTAAATATTATTCATTTTAAACATGTTTATATTATTTATAGGGCTATAAAACAAAAAACTAAAACGTTTTATTTTCTTCTTCTCTGATTAAACAGCAGGTGGGTCGGCGCCCTTGCGCCCCTAGTGGCAGAGCCGCCACTGCATGTGGAGTCTATTTAAGTTTGGAGATCGCAGTGTCAACTGCTTTTTCATTTCCTAGTGTTGGCTGTCCTTTTGGTCACGCTTATTATATTGAAGTGTAGTCTGATCTCTGATTCAGAATTGAGCTTTATGGTAGTCATTCTTATTTTAGGCTACTCACGTGATTCTACACATAAACTCCCTTAGTGGAGGTTTATTGTTTAACTTTTTCCAATATAAACTCCTTTATTAGGAGGTATCCTTGTGGCTTATTTACTTTTATATAGTGATGGCGAGATGAAGCTTCATGAAGCATTGAGGCTTTCCATCCAATAGTACCACACATGTGTTGAAGCTTCATGGTGTATTTGCTCTACTGTGCCATCAAGTGGACAATAAATGTAGAACATGCTGTGTGATTATAGTGATACCATGGCTTTGGTGTGTGAAGCTTTGATGTGATGATGATGCCTGTCATGTACGAAGGTCTAACGACCGCACCGAATGGTGTCTGGAGCAGGCTGTACATGAACAGAAACAGCCTCTCTCAGTAAATGTTTTCAAAATAGTCCCGGGCAGGTAGGTAATAACAAACACAAGACGTTGTTCCAAAAATAGTAAATGATATTTATTATGCCGGGTAGGAATTGAAACCTCCACTGATGTTTAGATCGGCCACAAAGGGAAAAAACAACCCACAAACAATTAACAAACAGGGAGAGGGATAAGGGGAGAACAAACAAGGTAAGTATAATAATAAACAAGTCTGGATAAACAAAGAAACACCACTCTAACCATGCCGCTCACAGTGTAGGATGAACACCACTCTAACCCCAATGTTTGGAGTGTAGGATGAACCACCACTCTAACCATACAGCTCACGGTGTAGGATGAATCTAAGAAGGCCAACAAGATCTACGTATATATACTTAAACTCACCAGGACAAACAAAGAAACACCACTCTAACCATGCCGCTCACAGTGTAGGATGAACACCACTCTAACCCCAATGTTTGGAGTGTAGGATGAACACCACTCTAACCATATAGCTCACGGTGTAGGATGAATCCAAGATGGCCAGCAATATATATATCTCCCACAAACATGTAACGAACAATGGCAACCTCACTCTACTCTGTCACTGGCAATTGACTGAGAATGAGGCGCCCAGACGTGTGTGTGCTGTCAGGTATTTGGCTACCCATCCCTCTCGAGGTGATTGCCAATCAGCTGTCATTCATTAGGCAATCAGCACTCTTCAGTAGGGATGGGCAGCACCTGACAGGGAGAGAAGAGACAGCATTAGCTCTCATGTTCACACACACACACACATCATATACAAAACATAACACATTAAATATACTAACCTGATGTTCAGAAGGTGTCATAAATACAGTAATAATGGTAATGACCAACCCACGTACCCAGGTACGTCACACCTCCCCCCATAAGAGCGAACCTGTAGGGTTAGCAAAACATTATTACTTATTACCCAACATCCGATTAGTACCACCCACCAGGAAAAACCGAAACAACAACAACCTCTACTTTGACAGGCCGCACCGCCGATACCGTCCTGTCAACAGGAGACAACAAATTGGAAACTTCCTGGGAAAACAAATAAAACACAAAAAATCATCTCATTGCGCTTAACAGGACAGCACACAGGGAAACAATCTTCTCTCCTGTTGCGTCACAAAAAACAACATGGTCAGGATCCAAAATGATGCCACTCAAATTAGAACCTTGGTACCGGCTGGAACAATAACTTTCCTCAGAGGCATCACCTCCGGGAAACGGGTGGAACCACATATAATTGTCAACATGTAATGATTTTCCGCCCTTGTTCTAGGCAGATGACAGACACATGTTCAAAAGGTTCCCCCATGTTTTAGCAATATCCAAATTTAGCAGACTACACATGGTCACGTGCCACCATTTACATGTAATGTCCACATATCATCGGCAACACAATTTGACGCTTTGTATTCCAGTCTTCTCCACACCTCAATGGTTTCAGTAGAAGTAATTCTGATTGTTAACTAGAGTCTACAGCATCAAATTACCCATTTCTCTCCAAAGTCTCCTTTCAAATCCTTTAGTCGATAAACACCCGTTCTAGGTGTGCAACACCCCCTCTATCACAAAAGTCTGTTCCCTACTAGCAGTAGCACTGGCCACTGCCGCAAAACAACTTGATAGGCAGGAATCACTGTGCTGAGCAGTGATCAATGCTCGACGAGTCTGTGGTAGTGAAACGCCAGCAGACTTGGGAATTACCAGCGTCCCCTGAACGCTACTTACAGCAACCTCTTCCATCCTTCCAATAGATGGCCCCCTGTCCTCAGCGATAGCCTCGCTACTGACAGAGTCACTCAACGCCAAAGCTTGACTTCGCTTCCTGTCCCGTGCCTTGGTGACAACACAAGCAGAAAAAACATTGGGGTGATTATTAATCAATTCATCACAATACAAGTCAGTTAATGGAGCGTTTTCAACCTCCAACACAGGGATCACACTCTCCCCAGCAATATCGTTCCCCATGATAAACTCAACGCCCTCCACAGGGAAACATGGGCGAACGGCGACCGGAAAACAACCTGTGATAAGATCTGACTGTACATGCACCTTATGCAATGGCACGCGCATACACCCCATTTCTATACCTCTTACCATCGCACTAGACTGACAGTAAGAGTTTTCATTTAGCGGTAAGACATCAGCCAGGATGCACTCTGTACTCTGTACTCCGTACTCTGCACTCCGTACTCTGCACTCTGCACTCTGCACTCTGCACTCTGCACTCTGTACTCTGTACTCTGTACTCTGCACTCTGCACTCTGCACTCTGCACTCTGTACCCTGTACTCTGTACTCTGCACCCTGCACGGTGTGTACTCTGTACCACAGAATATAGTTATGAAAGAAAGTATACTCCCGTAGCAACACACAATACTACACCGAATCAGACTTCAATAAGCCCCACAAAATAGCCACTCACCTATAGTACTCAATAATGTCCCTGTGCAACACTCAACAGCCACATTATGCAGTATGACAACCTGACCAATTCGATTCAATATCCACATCTAACATTCATGAAAACAATAAATGTCGGTTCTAACCACCTAATTAGGATCACACTGGGTAACACTAACTACCCCGTCTAAACTACTTCCCTAGTGGAATGAGGACTACACATATCTTCAGTCGCTTACCGATTTCATTGCGCACTCCACCGGAATAGACGACGCGTGCCCCCCTCCCCCTAACCAAGCAGGTGATCCACCCTTTACCTAAGTGGAAAAAAATAGAATGGTTAAGAGCATAACTTACAACAATGGTTTACAACAGTCAAGTCTGCAGCACGGAAAATGGATATATAATAATATAACTTACCAAATGAAAAAACGCAACCTACCTGACACGCTCCAATCGACAAGTCCACATGTCACATAACAACAAGGAACTATACAATTGTGCAAACTAACGAGCCCCCATGTCATGTACGAAGGTCTAACGACCGCACCGAACAGAAACAGCCTCTCTCAGTAAATGTTTTCAAAATAGTCCCGGGCAGGTAGGTAATAACAAACACAAGACGTTGTTCCAAAAATAGTAAATGATATTTATTATGCCGGGTAGGAATTGAAACCTCCACTGATGTTTAGATTGGCCACAAAGGGAAAAAACAACCCACAAACAATTAACAAACAGGGAGAGGGATAAGGGGAGAACAAACAAGGTAAGTATAATAATAAACAAGTCTGGATAAACAAAGAAACACCACTCTAACCATGCCGCTCACAGTGTAGGATGAACACCACTCTAACCCCAATGATTGGAGTGTAGGATGAACACCACTCTAACCATATAGCTCACGGTGTAGGATGAATCCAAGATGGCCAGCAATATATATATCTCCCACAAACATGTAACGAACAATGGCAACCTCACTCTACTCTGTCACTGGCAATTGACTGAGAATGAGGCGCCCAGACGTGTGTGTGCTGTCAGGTATTTGGCTACCCATCCCTCTCGAGGTGATTGCCAATCAGCTGTCATTCATTAGGCAATCAGCACTCTTCAGTAGGGATGGGCAGCACCTGACAGGGAGAGAAGAGACAGCATTAGCTCTCATGTTCACACACACACATCATATACAAAACATAACACATTAAATATACTAACCTGATGTTCAGAAGGTGTCATAAATACAGTAATAATGGTAATGACCAACCCACGTACCCAGGTACGTCACAATGCCATTCAATAAACAAATAATATTGTGTCTGTTTTTCTGACAGCATGATAGCAGGGACAGAGGAGAAGTGCTTGTGTTACTACAACATTCTATTCTTTAATATAGTGTGTTTTTCTATGATGGCAGGGACAAGTGCTTGCTTCATTCATTTTTATTCAGAAAAAGCAACTCAAAATCGACATGCCATCCTGCATTTGGATCATACAGATGTGATCAGATTAGGCACAGCAAGTTAGACATTACAGCACGTTTATATGTAACGGAGATGATATGGTCATCTTTTTTGCGTTGTGTTTAACTTTCTTCGATGCCCCGAGGGAGTTTAGAACCCGGGTCTGCCGCGACACGGGCGACAGGTGACAGCACAGACCGCTAGACCAAGGTGAATTCACACTTAATTACGTGTAAAGTGTGTCTTTTTAAGTGGAGTGAGTTTAACTCGCAGTACCGCTACTCGCCAGTCACTTCACAACGCTTGAAGTCCATCCTGACTGACAGTGCCTCGCGCTACCATCTGTTATATATATGTTGGGATTATTAGGACACACATTTATTTGTCTTTCCCAGTACTCCACAGGATTCTCCAACGCAAAGAAACTCGTAATGAATTCCTATGTCGACACATTGTGTTGCGCACCAACCCTGAAGCCATTTCCTGAATCAGTGACGCGGACCGAGGCTTCGGACGTCATCACATACGTCACCTGATACACGCCTCGATACAGGCTCCACATAAATATGCCTGGATTACTCTACACAAGCATCGATGCCTCGCTTCAAACGTCACATCACTACTTTTATACTATACCTCTTTATTGAGAGTAGTCCTGTTTTTTGGGACTTGATTTATTTTCTTAATTACTCACTTTGAGATTTCCACCTGTAAAGGTTGTTTTCTGTTGTTTAATTTTTTCCCTCTCCTAAAATATCTGCGTAAGCAGTCTAGTGGTTGTCCGTGTCACGGATAACTTTAAGAGTCCCTGTTATCTGCTCATGACCCACACACACACACACACACACACACATAGCCCTCAAAGAATGAAAAAGCCATGACTGGGTCAGCAGATAACACAGGTCTCGAACAAGTACTAGCTGTGCAGCGTCAAGGATTGCTTTCACATGAGGAAGCTATCGTACAATTACAACAACAACAAGCTCTCATGGTGCAACAGCATGGGGAGATGTATGAAGGATTGCGCAAGATGGATAGTTCCATGCGTGATTTGGCTGACCGCATAGCCAATGCACAATTACCTCCCCCTCACCAGAGCCCACCTAATGTCTCTCAACTACTCACAGGCCCCCGGTCATTACCTTGTGAGGCTAAAGTGCAGCTCCCCTCACGCTTTAATGTGGAGTCAGGTAAATGCCGTGGTTTTCTGGCACAATGCCAAATAGTGTACAGAGCCCAGCCTCCTCGTTTTCAGTCTGAGGATTCACGTGTTGCCCTAATTCTATCCCTGTTGGAGGGACCTGCCCTCGATTGGGCTGTTCCACTCATACGGGCAGAGGCTCCAGTTTTAAACGACTCACAGGGACTCATGAATGAGATGGAGAGCGTTTTTGATCATGAACTCTACGATAAAGAGGTCGCCATGAAGCTGACGGGCATGCGCCAGGGCGCAAGTAGTGTAGCTGAGTTTTCCATCGCTTTCAGGACACTGGCTGGGGCTACAGGCTGGCCTGAGGGACCACTCATCACTTTGTTCACCAACGCGTTATCTAATCAGGTTAAAGATGCTTTGGCGGTTGTGGGATCTCCAGACAATTTTGACACACTGGTCACTACTGCCATACGCGTTGATAACCAGATCAGAGACCGTGAGCGTGAGATGCGGGGCCAACGTTCCTCCACAACCTTCAGTGGCCAGCTTGTCTTAACCTATGCAGGTGGACAGCACTTCTGTGCGTGACTCCATGGACGGCCATTGGGTACAGGCAGTGTCACCAAAATAACCAATTATTTATCTATGCGGGTTGCTTATGGGAACCATTCTGAGCGCATTCGATTATTTTTGGTGGATTCCCCCACGTATCCCATTGTGCTGGGTCATTCTTGGCTTAGTAAACACAAGCCACAGATAAATTGGGGTGAGGGGAGGGACACTGTCATGCAGTGGGGCTCCCAATGCCGTCACTGTTGTTTCCAAATTCCTCCGTCACCCACGAGTTATGATCAGTTTAGTGAGAGCAGTTGTGATCCTGTTGAAGCAGTGGGCGGTCTTGGTTTCCAGAGCCCACTCTCTCAACCATTGCAATCTGTCGATCAGGATGGGAGTTTGGAATGGGATCCACAGTTTGATTGGGACTCCCTCGGTGAGGAGGTTCTGGCGGAGGACAGTTTAGACAGTTTAGAGGCTCTGTGTGAGGACTTCTCCTCGCTTACTTGTACAGCTGACCCCCTCATGGAGAGCACCAACATCTTGAGCGTGGAGTCACACCCGTTACCAGAGGGAGTTCCCACTGTCTATGCTGACCTCAGTGAGGTGTTTAGCAAACAAAGGGTCACCATCCTGCCACCGCACCGACGTTATGATTGGGCTCTATTCCCCCTCGTGGTTCCTTGTACTCGTTGTCGGTCCCCGAAAGTGCAGCTATGAACACCTACATCAAGGAGGCTGTGGCTACCGGTTTTATTAGACCTTCCACTTCACCTGCGGGTGCTGGATTCTTTTTTGTGGGAAAAAAGGATGGAGGACTGAGACCCTGCATCGACTACAGAGGTCTGAACAGCATTACAGTAAAAAAACGGTATATCCCCTTCCCCTGATGAACTCGGCGTTCGAACGCCTCCAGGGGGCATCAATTTTTGCCAAACTTGATCTCCGCAATGCCTACAATCTGGTGCGCATACGCCAAGGGGATGAGTGGAAGACCGCGTTCAACACTCATAATGGTCACTACGAATACCTGGTGATGCCATTTGGTCTTACAAATGCCCCTTCAGTTTTTCAGGCGTTAATCAATGACGTGCTCAGGGAGATGTTGGAAAAGTTTGTTTTCGTCTACTTAGATTACATTCTGATATTCTCCAAGTCCATTTCTGACCATGTCAAACATGTCAAGCAGGTCTTGAGGTGCCTTTTGGATGCACGGTTGTTTGTGAAGGCTGAGAAGTGTGCTTTCCATGTCCGCTCTGTGTCCTTTCTGGGATTCATTGTATCTGAGGGGAGGATTCAAATGGACCCCAAGAAGGTGTCAGCAGTGACAGACTGGCCTACACCCGTCTCGGTCAAGCAGGTGCAACGATTCCTAGGATTTGCAAACTTCTACTGTTGTTTTATTCGTAATTTCAGTTCAGTGGTAGCACCTATCACTGCACTCACCAGGAAGACGGCACCTTCCCATTTCCAGTGGACTCCCAAGGCTGAGGCAGCGTTCATTGAGCTTAGGAGAAAGTTCAGTTCTGAGCCTATCCTCATTACTCCTAACCCATCCCTGCCATTTATCGTCGAGGTGGATGCTTCTGAGCTTGGAGTCGGTATTATTCACGTGGGCTCTCGCCGGCTGAAAGAAACTATGATGTTGGGGACAGAGAGCTGTTGGCGGTCAAGTTGGCATTGGAGGAGTGGCGCCATTGGCTAGAGGGAGCTGAACACCCATTCACAGTCTGGACAGACCATACAAATTTGGAATATATCCAGGGTGCTCAGAGGAGATACTCGCGACAGGCTCGCTGGTCACTGTTTTTCTCTCGGTTTAATTTCCTCCGGACGTACCGTCCCGGGTCTAAAAATATCAAGCCGGATGCTCTTTCCCGGTTATATGATGGATCAGAATAGGACCGTCCTCCTGAGCCCATTGTTCCTGCAGGACAGATCCTAGCTCCTGTGACATGGAGCATTGACTCTGCTGTGCGGAGGGCACAACGTTTGGAACCAGATCCGGGTGGGGTGCCCCCGGGTCGGTTATTTGTACCAAACAGCATTGTTAACATTCTCCAAAACCATCACTAATGCCAAAGCTTCTTTCTTCCACCATAGGATCGAGGCCTCTGCCAAGAATCTTCGCAAACTGCATGCTACCATGTCCTCCCTCCTCACTCCCCCCCACCCCCCCCTCCCTCATCTTTCTCTGCCGAAGACTTTGCGATCTTCTTTGAGGAAAAAGTGGAGAACATCCGCAGCTCCTTCTCCCAACCCCCACCCATTCCAAATGCTGAATCGAGAACCTCATCCTTCACTCTGTCATCTTTCTCTCCCATTACAGAAGCAGAGACCCTGACACTGGTAACGTCGAACCGTCCGACTACTTGCCAGCTGGACCAGCTACCCTCCCCACTCCTCCAGACCATAGCACCAGACATCCTCCCATTCCTAACTGCAACCATCAACTCCTCACTCAACTCGGGGGTGGTCCCCACCTCCCTAAAACAAGCCAGAGTCACGCCGCTCATAAAAAAACCAACCCTGAACCCTACCGTCATAGGCAACTACCGTCCTGTCTCTCTTCTCTCCTTCCTTTCTAAAACACTTGAACGTGCTGTATCCAACCAACTTACTGCTTATCTCTTAGAGAATGACCTCCTAGACCCTAATCAGTCAGGCTTCAGGACTGGTCACTCCACAGAGACAGCCCTCATTGCGGTCACAGAGGCACTTCACTTAGCAAAAGCGAAAGGCCTCTCCTCTGTCCTGATTCTCCTAGATCTATCTGCAGCCTTCGACACAGTCAACCACCAGATCCTCCTTGCGGCCCTCGCAGGAATGGGAGTGGCTGGCTCTGCGCTGACATGGCTGTCATCATACCTCAATGACCGCTCCTACCAAGTGTCATGGAGAGGGACCCTGTCGGCCACCCGCCCCCTGCGGATGGGTGTCCCCCAGGGCTCGGTTTTAGGACCCCTTCTCTTCTCCCTCTACACTAAATCACTGGGTAACATTATCACGTCTCATGGCTTCTCCTACCATTGTTATGCCGACGATACTCAACTCTTCCTCTCCTTCCCTCCCTCAGATATCCACGTCTCTGAGCGGATCTCGGCCTGTCTGTCCGACATCTCAGCCTGGATGACGTCCAACCACCTCAAACTGAACCTAAGCAAAACAGAATTGCTCCACCTGCCGGCCAAATCCTCCCCCCTAACCGACCTTTCAATCACAGTCGAGAATGCAGCTGTGACTGCGTCCCCGACCGCCAAGAACCTTGGTGTTGTCCTCGACGACCAGTTGAACTTCTCTGCTCACATCGCAGCGACGACCAGAACCTGCCGATTCCTCCTGAGCAACGTCAGAAGGATCCGCCCCTTCCTGACAAAAGAAGCCACCCAACTCCTCGTCCAATCAACAGTCATCTCCCGCCTCGACTACTGCAATGCACTGCTCGCTGGCCTCCCGGCCACTGCCACTAAGCCTCTTCAACTCATTCAGAACGCAGCGGCCCGCCTGATCTCAAACCTACCGAAGTCGGCCCATGTCACCCCACTTCTTAGGGACCTGCACTGGCTCCCCATTGCTGCACGAATCCGCTTCAAGGCCTTCGACCTAGCATACCGTGCGGCAAAGGGAACCGCTCCCGCCTACCTCCGGTCAATGGTCTCTAACTACACACCCTCAAGACCCCTACGCTCTGCATCTTCTGGCCGCCTCAGACCTACTCCTATCCAAGCTCCGGGAGGGTCATCAAAGAGAAGTCGCCTATTCTCAGTCCTTGCCCCACAATGGTGGAATGAACTACCCACCCCAGTTAGGACAGCCGAATCACGTCCAATCTTTCGCCGTCGACTAAAGACGCACTTCTTCAACCATTATCTGAATAAAAAAAAAAAAACAATAAAAAAAAAAAATCTAACCCTAACTAACCGTACTGTCATGCACTTGTCCTAATAAACTAACCTACACTGTAACACTCAACACTTTGATGAACATTGTTGCTCAGCTGATAGAGTTGTGCCCTTCCTGATGGCTTGTCGTACAGAACTTGTAAGTCGCTTTGGATAAAAGCATCAGCTAAATGACTAAATGTAAATGTAAATGTAAATGTTATCGGGTGTTGAAGTGGGGCCACTCCTCTCGGCTGACAGGACATCCCGGAGTGCACAGAACTCGTGACTTCTTGGCCAGAAGGTTCTGGTGGCCTGGTATGATGAAGGACATTCGGGAATTTGTGGCAGCCTGCCCCGTTTGTGCATGGAACAAAGTTTCTCAACAGTCACCACCAGGGCTGTTTCATCCTTTGCCCATCCCTAGTCGTCCGTCGAGCCACATCGCCATGGATTTTGTGACTGGTCTGCCTCCTTCTGATGGTCACAGCGTCATCATGGTGGTGGTGGAGCTCCAAAGCAGCTCACTTAATTCCGTTGGTCAAGCTGCCATCTGCTCAGGAGACCGCTCAACTGGTGGTTGACCATGTCTTCCGAATTCATGGCATCTGCCAGGACGTGGTGTCGGACCGTGGACCCCAGTTTACTGCTCGGTTTTGGAAGGCATTCTGTGCTATACTGGGTGCGACGGTTAGCCTGTCATCAGGGTTCCACTCGGAGAGCAATGGGCAAACAGAGCGCACCAACCAGTCTATGGAGAGTACGCTTCGCTGCTTGGCCTCCTCCAATCCAACCACTTGGATTCACCAACTGGCATGGGCAGAATATGCACATAATTCATTGTGCAATGCATCCACTGGTCTCTCCCCATTTGAGGTTCAGTTTGGGTATCAGCCTCCACTGTTTCCTAAACAGGAGAGGGACGTGGGGGTGCCATCTGTCGGTCTCGGGCAACATGGAAGAGGGTGCGTTCGGCTCTTGTGCGCGCTGCGGCCCGGCAGAAGCGGTCGGTGGATGTACACCGTCGCCCTGCGCCTTCCTACCGTGTGGGCCAACAGGTGTGGCTTTCCACACGCGGCCTTCCATTACGGGTGGAGTCGCGCAAACTTGCTCCCCGTTTTGTGGGCCCTTTCACTATTGTTTGCAAGATAAACCCAGTCACGATGTGTCTTCGGTTACCCTCGTCGATGAGGGTACACCCTACATTTCACGTATCCCGCCTTATGCCGGTTCGGAGGAGCATGTTGGTTCCTGCAGAGAGATCTCCACCTCCCCCTCGATTCGTTGATGGCCAACCTGTGTATACTGTATGGCATATCCTGTCCTATATGCGGGTTGGTAGGGGCAGGGCCACCTGGGAGAAGTGCGAGGCCCTGTGCGAGATTGAAACGCAAGGCCCCCCCCCCCCCCTAAAGGTAATTTTTTTTTTCTTTTTTTTTTTCATACAGTCAACAATTTCATACATATTCTTAAATAATAGCGCTGCCCGAGGCTGGGCATGATACAGTCAACATATAGCAAGAGAGAGAGAGAGAGAGCGAGAGAGAGCTCCCGTTCTACAGTCAATATACAGTGTTATCGCTTTGTAACACTGTACACATTTCTCCACAACACACATTGTGCAGCTTTCTATTGTGGTGGTGGAGTTTAGGTGCACTTTAGTCTGTGTGTGTAAATAAGTAATGTTTTGTGTTGTTTTGTATGCTGTGCGTTTATGTGAATGTTGATTAGTGGTAGTTGAGCTATGATTATAATTATGTTTTCATTTTCGGATGTATGGAGGCACTGTATGCTTGGTTAAAGTTGTGAATGGAGATGTAGTCATTTCACATGTGATCCAGGGACGTAGCGAGGAGTGGGCTGTAATTGGTCAAGATACGTCACGTGGTGTCAGTGAAACTAGTAAACAGGAAGTTGCGGGGAATTTGACAGCAGCGAAGGGAGACGATTGAGAGCTGGTGAGTGGATGTGTGTAAGCGATTTGTTTTAAGAATGATAGTAGTATTGTGGTAGTTATTGATTGAATGTGTGTCTTGTTTCAAGGTTTGTAACCTGTTGGAGGAAGAATTAAAAGCTTTTTGCAACTGAGTGGCATCCTGTTCATCCCTTCACCCCAGCTGCGGGAGTAAAGCAGCACACACATGTACAAGTGGCAGTAATGCAGAAAATCCAGCAAGGGAAGAAGCAGTGTAGAAAACAGGTGGAGTTTTTGCCTAGCAATGGGAATCCTTTGGCTGTACTGTGTAGATAGGGTGTTCCTTCCGAGAGACAGTCACATTTCTCTCCTCTCCCCAGGCTCCTCAAGGCCGTTCCTACCGCCGCCTCTACTGCTCCATGGAGCCCGACGCTGCTATGCTCTGCTTCGTGCCGGTTGCCGGACTATACTCAAATCAACTCTAAATGGATCTAATCAGTGGATTGCATATTTTCTTCAAGAAGCAGAATAAGGCTAACCCTCTCTGCCTATTGGGACATCATAATCGGGCTACCAACTTGAAGACGTGGTCATTTTTGGATTATCGAAGCTTTTGGACTGCAATAAGAAGATTTTGGATCTGTTTACCGCGCACAGGACCTACCAAAATGAACTGTTTAAGACACTTGGACACTTGGACTAATAATGCATTCAGTCATTTGGACGGAGTTATTAAAACTCACTCCACTCAAATCAATAGAGTTATATTTCACTCTATTCAAATCAAATTTAAAGTGACGTGGCTGGGATAAATGTGCGAGTCAGTCAGCCAAAACAAATTCCTGGACCAAGGTCGAAACAGGGAGCTGCTGGAGTCGAAGGCCCTCTAGGAGATAAGAGTGGCAAGTGTTGATGTCTTTGTTTACAAGGCTTCAGGTATGGTTGCTCTGCTACAAACACAGTAGAGCAGCTGTGTGCACATCCAACCTGTTTTAGGCCAGGTGCAGGATAAAACTAAATGTGACTGAAGGAAAAATTGCAATGAACTGACCGACACAATTGACAACTATACGTAATGAAATGCTCAGAGAGAGAGAGAGAGAGAGAGAGAGAGAGAGAGAGAGAGAGAGAGAGAGAGAGAGAGAGAGAGATGAGTCTGTGGTCCAGACAGAGAGAGAGAGAGATAAGCAAGACAGCTAAGATGAGCCCCTAAAGGATATTCAACTTTTAATGGAAGAACAAAACAGAAGGAAAAGATAACTTCAAAGGCAACATGAATATACATAGATCCAAAAGGACAAATATCAACACTTAAATCCAAAGAGAAGAGGATCTACAGTATACCAGAGAAAACAAAGTAGCAAGGAGCCAACGGCCGACATCAGCTAAGGAGGCTAACTGCAAATAGAGTAGCCAGGTACTGACACCAGGTACACACTGTTAGCTACGACAGCTAGCCGGCCCGTTTGGCTCAATATAACGTTAGCTACGTTAGCTAGCCGGCCCGCTTTGGCTCAATATAACATTAGCTACGACAGCTAGCCGGCCCGCATGGCTCAATATAACGTTAGCTACGTTAGCTAGCCGGCCCGCTTGGCTCATTATAACGTTAGCTACGTTATCTAGCCGGCCCGCTTGGCTCAACATAATGTCTACGACAGCTAGCCGGCCCGCTAGCTCAACATAACGTTGGCTACGATAGTTAGCCGGCCCGCTAGCTCAACATAACATTAGCTACGATAGCTAGCCGGCCCGCTAGCTCAACATAAGGTTAGCTACGATAGCTAGCCGGCCCGCTGGTCCAACAGAACGTCAGCTACGATAGCTAGCCGGCCCGCTGGCTCCACATAACGTTAGCCAACATAACGTAGCCACGATAGCTAGCCGGCCCGAGAGAGAGAGAGAGAGAGATATCTCAACGGCGGGAATAGAATAGAGTGCATTAAAAACTCACCAAACCTCCAAGAGGATGGAGACAACCGCGTGGAGTTGACAAAGTTCATCTGCCGAACGACCGTCCTCTTCATCTTGGCATAACAATGCTGCAAGCGCTCTCTCTAGGTTAGCTAACAATAGTTAGCCTTTAGCTAAGCTACTAGCCGACATGGCTATCCCGACTGAACCACACGTTAGCACTCGATATTATAACGTAGCTAAAGCTAACTAGCTGTCCCTGCCTTTAGCTAAGCCGACATGGCTAGCTTGACTGAACTTTCTAACATGCAACAACTTTCATCTTCAGTCCATCTGCCGAACGACCATCCTCTTCGTCTTGGCTGGCATAACCTCCAATGCTGCACACGCGAAATAGTCAGACGCAGCTGACGCACGCCGGCCGACTGTACACATGTAACCCCTCCCTTCGTTGAAGCCAATAGTATGTCTGCTGCAGAGCCCCAGAGCTCCAATAGTGTATCTGCAGTCTGCAGAGCCAGGAACAAGTCAGACACATTCTACAAACGTGTCTAATGTGAAATATATAAACATATAAGCAAAACTAGATTTTAGGTCTGTGATGAAAAAGGGCCTCGCGGGAAGGGGGGCCTCGCAAAAAAGTAAAAATAAATAAAAATAAAAAAATTATAATTTTTTTTTATTTTTTTTTGCTAGGCCCCCCTTCCCGCGAGGCCCTGTGCGACCGCACTGCTTGCACACCCCATGAGGCGGCCCTGGGTAGGGGTATACAGTACCTGGTGGACTGGCAGGGTTATGGGCCAGAGGAGCGCACGTGGGTTCCGGCCAGGGACATCTTGGACCCTGAGCTTGTTCGGGAGTTTCGGAGACGTGTCTCAGAGGGTCCGTCTGGAGCCGCCCCCTAGAGGGGGGGTCCTGTCATGGTTTTTGCCTTATTTCACCTTTCTGTGAGGGACAGCTGTCTATTTTTGCTTTATTTCACCTCTCTGTGAGGGATAGCTGTCAATCCCTGTTCCCTGTGGTTAATTGCCTCATGGGTCGGCAGGTGTGTGGGCTTGATTGCACCTGATGCAGTGCAGCTGTGCCTATGGCCATGTGGAGTCTATTTAAGTTTGGAGATCGCAGTGTCAACTGCTTTTTCATTTCTTAGTGTTGGCTGTCCTTTTGGTCATGCTCATTATATTGAAGTGTGGTCTGATCTCTGATTCAGAATTGAGCTTTATGGTAGTCATTCTTATTTTAGGCTACTCACATGATTCTACACATAAACTCCCTTAGTGGAGGTTTATTGTTTTACTTTTTCCAATATAAACTCCTTTATTAGGAGGTGTCCTTGTGGCTTATTTACTTGTATACTATACCTCTTCTGGTGTGCTTTGGAAGGGCCCGGGCAGCGGGGGAGTCAGGAGTGCCTCTGGTTCCCTATAGAGCTTGGGTCAGCACCCTCGTGGCGCGAGAGTCTCATGAAGCCAACCATGAGGGAGTCGCTGGTACTATGTTGCGGATGAGGAGGAAGGCTTGGGTGGTTCAGGCTCAGCGGGTTGCAAGGAAGGTTGGGGACTGTTGCGTCTCCTGCCGGAAGACCAGAGCAAAGATGTGCCAGCAGGTTATGGCTGACCTTCCCTCTGAGCGGACTGAGCCGGCTGCCCCATTTGAGTTTACAACTCTGGATCTGTTTGGTCCATACATGGTCAGGGATGTGGTAAAGAAGAGGTCTAGGATGAAAGTCTGGGGTGTGGTGTTCTCTTGTATGGCTTCTAGAGCTATGCACGCCGATATGGTGGAGGGACTGTCCACAGAGAGCTTCATGGGCACTTACCAGAGATTCACAGCGCTCAGAGGACACCCGAAGAAAATCTGGTCAGACCGGGGTACAAACTTTGTTGGAGCTCGGCCTGCACTGAAGGAACTCTATGTTTTCCTAGAAAGTCTCGACAAGGATGAAGTAAGGGGAAAGGCTGCCAGACAAGGAACCGAGTGGATCTGGGTGTTCCACCCAGCCGACTCACCTCACAAGAATGGTGCGGCAGAAGCAGCAGTCCGCATTCTCAAGCAAGCGCTGAGTAATGTGGGGGGTGGCGGGGACCTCACAGGACTAGAGTTCCAAACTATGCTCTACATGGCAGCCAACTTATCGAATGAGAGACCGATCGGCGCCAGACTCCAGGTCCAAGATGACGCGGTAGAGGTGATCACCCCCAACACCCTGCTACTGGGGAGGGCTGGACCCACAGGGGACTCACGGAGCTACGAGTTCCAGGGCTACCCATTTGTGAGATTGAGAGCAGTCCAGACTGAAGTAAACAAGTTCTGGCAGCGGTGGAGCCAGCTTGCTGGACCAGGCTTGTTTATCAGGCCTAAGTGGCATAGTAAGGCTCGCAATGTGGCAGTCGGGGATCTTGTTTGGCTTGCCGATCAGAACGCGCTAAGGGGTCAGTTCAGACTGGGCCGGGTTGTGGAGGTGGCCCCTGACATGAATGGGGTCGTCTGTGATGTCAAAGTGAGAACGTGCCCCAGCTGTCCAGTGGCCTCAGGCAAGCGTCCGGAGAAGATCAGCAGCGATCATAGACTCTCTATTGTCCTCAGCAGAGACGTCCGAAGACTCGTGGTGCTCTTACCTGTAGAAGAGCAATAACAGCACCCCATGAGAAGGTTGATCCGAAGATTCCACCGCCAAAGGAGAGCGGCCGACATCAGCTAAGGAGGCTAACTGCAAATAGAGTAGCCAGGTACTGACACCAGG
Organism: Notolepis coatsorum; assembly: GCF_963971535.1. Lineage (NCBI taxonomy): Eukaryota > Metazoa > Chordata > Actinopteri > Aulopiformes > Paralepididae > Notolepis > Notolepis coatsorum. The sequence continues at coordinate 97,832,288 of NC_140177.1, forward strand.
TACACACCGTTAGCTACGACAGCTAGCCGGCCCGTTTGGCTCAATATAACGTTAGCTACGTTAGCTAGCCGGCCCGCTTTGGCTCAATATAACGTTAGCTATGTTAGCTAGCCGGCCCGCTTTGGCTCAATATAACGTTAGCTACGTTAGCTAGCCGGCCCGCTTTGGCTCAATATAACATTAGCTATGACAGCTAGCCGGCCCGCTTGGCTCAATATAACGTTAGCTACGTTAGCTAGCCGGCCCGCTTGGCTCATTATAACGTTAGCTACGTTATCTAGCCGGCCCGCTTGGCTCAACATAACGTCTACGACAGCTAGCCGGCCCGCTAGCTCAACATAACGTTGGCTATGATAGTTAGCCGGCCCGCTAGCTCAACATAACATTAGCTACGATAGCTAGCCGGCCCGCTAGCTCAACATAAGGTTAGCTACGATAGCTAGCCGGCCCGCTGGTCCAACAGAACGTCAGCTACGATAGCTAGCCGGCCCGCTGGCTCCACATAACGTTAGCCAACATAACGTAGCCACAATAGCTAGCCGGCCCGAGAGAGAGAGAGAGAGAGAGATATCTCCATGGCGGGAATAGAATAGAGTGCATTAAAAACTCACCAAACGTCCAAGAGGATGGAGACAACCGCGTGGAGTTGACGAAGTTCATCTGCCGAACGACCGTCCTCTTCATCTTGGCATAACAATGCTGCAAGCGCTCTCTCTAGGTTAGCTAACGCTAGTTAGCCTTTAGCTAAGCTACTAGCCGACATGGCTATCCCGGCTGAACCACACGTTAGCACTCGATATTATAACGTAGCTAAAGCTAACTAGCTGTCCCTGCCTTTAGCTAAGCCGACATGGCTAGCTTGACTGAACTTTCTAACATGCAACAACTTTCATCTTCAGTCCATCTGCCGAACGACCATCCTCTTCGTCTTGGCTGGCATAACCTCCAATGCTGCACGCGCGAAATAGTCAGACGCAGCTGACGCACGCCGGCCGACTGTACACATGTAACCCCTCCCTTCGTTGAAGCCAATAGTATGTCTGCTGCAGAGCCCCAGAGCTCCAATAGTGTATCTGCAGTCTGCAGAGCCAGGAACAAGTCAGACACATTCTACAAACGTGTCTAATGTGAAATATATAAACATATAAGCAAAACTAGATTTTAGGTCTGTGATGAAAAAGGGCCTCGCGGGAAGGGGGGCCTCGCAAAAAAAAATTTATAAATAAAAATAAAAAAATTATAATTTTTCTTTTTTTTTGTGCGAGGCCCCCCTTCCCGCGAGGCCCTGTGCGACCGCACTGCTTGCACACCCCATGAGGCGGCCCTGGGTAGGGGTATACAGTACCTGGTGGACTGGCAGGGTTATGGGCCAGAGGAGCGCACGTGGGTTCCGGCCAGGGACATCTTGGACCCTGAGCTTGTTCGGGAGTTTCGGAGACGTGTCTCAGAGGGTCCGTCTGGAGCCGCCCCCTAGAGGGGGGGTCCTGTCATGGTTTTTGCCTTATTTCACCTCTCTGTGAGGGATAGCTGTCAATCCCTGTTCCCTGTGGTTAATTGCCTCATGGGTCGGCAGGTGTGTGGGCTTGATTGCACCTGATGCAGTGCAGCTGTGCCTATGGCCATGTGAAGTCTATTTAAGTTTGGAGATCGCAGTGTCAACTGCTTTTTCATTTCTTAGTGTTGGCTGTCCTTTTGGTCATTATATTGAAGTGTGGTCTGATCTCTGATTCAGAATTGAGCTTTATGGTAGTCATTCTTATTTTAGGCTACTCACATGATTCTACACATAAACTCCCTTAGTGGAGGTTTATTGTTTTACTTTTTCCAATATAAACTCCTTTATTAGGAGGTGTCTTCGTGGCTTATTTACTTGTATACTATACCTCTTTATTGAGAGTAGTCCTGTTTTTTGGGACTTGATTTATTTTCTTAATTACTCACTTTGAGATTTCCACCTGTAAAGGTTGTTTTCTGTTGTTTAATTAACCGATCGGCGGATCGCCCAAACAGCAAACCGGAAACAGAAAATGGTGCTCATCCAAATTCGGTCCGGCCACTCGCTATAGCTCCCGGGGCTCCATCTCGACACACTGGATAATCAATCGCTCGCCCTAACTCAATAAACAATGTTATTTGGACGTATATAGTATTATACAACCTGGAAATGGTTCATCTCAACATCCCATAATAGGAAACGTTCTACTCCAAGCTGATCGCCCAACGGCCCGAGGAGACTGGGGTAAGTTTCAGCATTTATTATTACCGTGTTCGATACAAACTCTGATGATCATATCACCCACACTACATGAATCATCTAACGTTGGCCACGGAATTATAAACAACCCCCCCCCCCCATCCGGTCAACATCAGATGATGAGTAGTAACTTCTAGAAGCACGTACATTTGAAATTTTTTATCTGCCGCCGATCGCTATCAAACTGTATTTGATCATCAATATAATGCATTTATGGCTATAAATCACGTTCTGCAGAATGCTGCAGAAAACGATAAAAACATATTTATACTTTAGACCATATTTTAGTATGAATATGTGAATGAAAAAGTAGAACGTTGCTACATCCTAAACGAGAGATACTTGACGTTGAATGGGCCATAGTAATGTCAATTTAGCAATACAATTTAAAAAGTTATAGCCCTGCAAAGAAGGGGAACATCTCCATAGACTTTCAACAGTGGCAGATAGGGGTATATGATCAGAATAATCCCTGGCAGATAAAGGGTTAAGAGGCAGAGATCAATAAAAGAAAATATATACATTCGAGGGGGAAGAAACTGTATACTTCTGTCTGCCATTTCAGCACCAGGCGCTGTCCATTGTTATTACCTTCATGCGCTTCAAGGCTACGGGCGCCTATTGCCATAGAACAACAGTCTGAGCATGCATAGTGAGCTGTGACGTCATTGTTTATCTACCAGGGGTGTCAAACTCATTTTCACAGAGGGCCACATCAGCATTATGGTTGCCCTCAAAGGGCCAAAGACTGTATAAATGTTAATGTAATGTAAAATAAATGTAGCTACTCATTTACATATTGTTAAACATGTTGTTTCTGTATTTATTACTTATTCAAGTTATACATATTGCATATGCATTTGCATAGATGTAAAAATATATGTTAGCTGATGTAATGTTAACAAATAATTTTAGTTTATCAGAACCCCATATTACTCCATCAATCAATGATCAAACCATTCAAGTAAATAACAAAGAAGAATATCATCAAATACAAGCTATGACATTAAGTTTGTTCAAAACCTTTTTGTCACAGTCAAGAGGGGCAGAACTAACAACTGTGAGCTGCAAAGAACACGTGGGACAGATGTAGCAGATGTTACAAAAACAAATGGCTGCACACAACCTTGCAGAGGCCATACATCCAACTAATGGAAGATAGTTTAATTAACTTGAATTAACAGAATGGGTACAGTACAGTACAGTACAGTACAGTACAGATTCTAGACTATGCGTTTACAGTGGCTACACGGATCCACTGAACCGATATTTTTGTTTTGCAAAATATCTGGATTCGTGTGGAGATGGCCTGAGTCAGCAGACTCCCCATTTGCAGGTAAAGTGGGGGTCGTCACACCCTCCCCCTAAAGAAAAGGGTTCTACCCTATTAACAAAACATAATTTTATTTACAGAACAAACTAAATCAATACATAGACCAAGTAACACTAATATTCCCCCCCCCCTAAATTCAAATCAAAATTGTTTATACCCTTCACAGATACCCCTGGTATATACAAATAAACAACATCAATATCACAAACAAAGCAACACAATCTTAGACACAAATCATCTCCAACACCCCTGCTGACCGGTCACCCTTTCCCCTCACCCTCCTGCCTCCACTCTCAGCAACCGTGTATCCTAGGAAGCAATTTAAGAGAGCCAGATACAGAAGAACACAGCATGTTAAAGGATGACTTGTATTCAAAACCGATGGAGTCAACCCTATAAGTTCACTCTACCACTTAAATGGTCAACCATGCCTAGACGCATGTCATCAGGTGCTGGAAAGTTGCGGGCACAATAACATAATTTAGCTCAGTCACCTGCTGCACAATAGTGTAAGGGCCTGTGAACTTTGCCTCACAGGGAGAAGCTACTACAGGCTGCAAAAGCAAAACTTGACCACCAGCCTTAGACTGCTTAAGCACAGCACAAACATCACAAAAATACTTCATTTTCTTTTTTCTTCTCTTTCTTCTCCTTTTCCCTGCTTTCTTTTTCTTTTTCTTAAAAATATTTATAGCAACACCCTGTTATAATACATTTATAAGGTATTTGTAGATAATGTACTAATCATGAACAAACCATTTATATACATTCATAAATGATTATTAAATCATTTATAACTATATTTGTATACCATTTACAAAAAATCTATTCCATCATTTCCGACCTACAAACAACTCTTATGTTGTGTAGACGTTCGTGTAGATGTGGTGGCCGCTAACGTTACATTTGTTCGACATGACACACAAGAGTAATAATAATTTGTGTCGTGTCATCATCACTGAGCACACTGAGCACACATTAGGAACAAATGTAACGTTAGCGGCCACCACATCTACACGAACGTCTACACAACATATAAGAGTTGTTTGTAGGTCGGAAATGATGGAATAGATTTACCAACAAAAAAAGGTGTTTAACCTGCTCATACCTTATTAAACGCGAAAGTATAGACGCAGCACGGATAACTTGTGCTTCCATTCAAACAGACGGCAACAGTGCAACACACGTGACGTCAAGTCTCGCTCGCGTGAGACTTCCTCTCTAGATACTCTACCTGGCCAGGGTACTCCTGGGTCCTAGTGCCCCCCGATGTTACACTATATGTCATGCACATGTATTTTATATGTTAATAAAATTGTATTTATCTTTAGTCCTAATTCTGTCACTGTTTGATGTCACAAAGAAGGGTGTATCCGAAAGCTGCCTACAACATTTGTAACGTGATGAAAAAGTAAACAAATAAGTAACTGTATTAGACACTTGTTAATGATGAATAGGCTTCACTTTAGATTGGCCCCCACGATAGCATCTGCAAATGATTTATAGATGTTTTATGAATGTCTTAACAAATCATTTGTTGAACATGAAAAATAAATGGAGATACACTATAGTCGTTTTTTCATATCTATTTTTCAAAGCATCTACAAATGTGTTACTACACATTAAACAACATTATTTAATGATGAACAAATCAAGTACAAACAATGTTGATAATGAGTTATAAATAATGTAGAACTAATCTGTAAATGTTATACAAATATAGTTATAAATGATTTAATAATCATTTATGAATGTATATAAATGGTTTGTTCATGGTTAGTTCATTATCCACTAATGCGTTATAAATACTTTGTAAATGGTATACAAATATAGTTATAAATGATTTAATAATCATTTATGAATGTATATAAATAGTTTGTTCATGATTAGTTCATTATCTACAAATACCTTATAAATGTATTATAACAGGGTGTTATTATAAAGTGCTACCAAAATATCTTTCTGAACAGTCTCTTTCTGAACAGTATCTTTCTGAACAGCCATGGGACCACTAACTTTTTGACCAAACATCAGGTAATTAGGGCTAAACCATGTGCTCTCCTGGGCTACCTCTCTGGAAGCCAATAGGAGCCATGGCAGTCCCTCCTCGGGAACGGCTACTGGAGAGGTGGAACAGAGAAAAACATTATTGCATTCCCCATTCCCCCCCCCTTTAGATGGGCAAAAGTTGGTGGGTTTTAGGAGGTTCACATGTTCATATGTTATTGCGTTTTTGCCTTTGTCAATAAAATTTGTCTCACATATTTGTTCAAACGGCACGGCTGTCTCTAACAGCTCTCGCAAAGCCGGATCAATTTCCTCCTCTGTAGCCAAATCAGCCTGCGACATGAACTGACATCTCTCAGGCAGAATCAAAACAACATGAACAGCTTCAATATCTGTGCCCTGGGTAGCACCCTGCGCATCACACGCTGCTGTCATTGCCTGTGTCACGGCACAGGCTGGATGCTCAACGACAACATCAGACTAAATGTCTTCTAACATTGGACTAAGCAATTTTTGGGTGACTGCATTTGGGAGAGGCCCCTCGGCCCACACTCGCACCCCGGAAAGACCGTTACCCAGGATGATGTCCACTCCATAAACAGGCAACTCAGCACGCACACCTATCTGTACATCACCAATCCCCAAACCTGAAAGAAGATAAATGTTATGTATGTCACCTGACCCCCACGGGAAGCATCCAGGTCTAAGGCTAAGGTGTGCACATGCACGGATACTCTCCCACAGGGGCCAGCCGACCTACCACCACGAATTTCCCCAGGACCACAAACAGACACGGGAGAATGCGCCGAGAAACAGTAAGAAAGCTTTTATTGCATAAAAATAGATAGTTTAATACAAGGTTAGATGTTAATATAAATAACTGGTCGGTTAACCTATTTAAAAGACCCACGCCTCTTAAGCCTAGGGTAGTCTAAAAAGAGGAAGTGCTCCATGCCCCGTAAACCCACCCCCAGACGGTTACTCCCACCCACGTCACCTATCCCCACCCCTGAGACACTACACACATGAAGGCAAAAAGAGTCTACCCTGCACACGGGTCTATGACTTATCAAACGTCAACTTAGAATCACACTATACCACACGGTTCACTGCAAAACGTCCTGAAATAAGCATCGATATCACACTATCCCTCGGGGAGCCACGGCAAATGCTTTAGGGAGAATATAGGTAGATAAATACACACTAAGTGTTCACACGGTAAATTAAGGGGGTTTGGATAGGATAGTGGGTGTTGTTCACCACTAGGGGTTATGACCAGGCCTAGAATATTCCTCCCATATCCTAACCTAGGTCTGGGGCAGTGGAAGCGCTGAGTTACAAACAATACAAAAAGAAAGGTTATTAATAACCGGGGCCCGAAGCTGAGGGCCGGAAGGACGTCACCTCCTTCCTCTCCCGTAGCCCCTCTCGGCTTCGGGCTAAAAACTGTTCGGTCTGTACTGGGGTGTTTTAGGCACTCCAAGCACCAGGCGTGCAATAATGTCCTTCCGCCTGTAATGAAAGGCACAGTCAGTAAGAGCACGGTTCCCGTTCACGGGTTCGTCACAATGCACAATTGATTAGATATCCTCCATATGATTTAGAAAAGAGAGAGAAAAAGGTAGTTCACAGAGGATGGAGAATCCACAATACTAGGTTCCAGTCTTCGACAGTATTACTGGCTTTACTGTATGCCGTTCCGATAATCTTCAGCTTTACGCCACTAATAATATTCCTAATTCAAATGCAGTCACCATTCGTCTATGTCTTCATTTACCACTCGGGAAAATAGTTTGTTTGTTTAGGCACGTATTCCACTGTCTTGTGTTCTTTACTCACGGCGCCCGGTGTGGCGATAATGTCCCTCCGGTCTGAAGCTCCACTCGTTTCCACTCTGGAGGAAACACCGCAGTCGCCGCTATGAACTGGTTCCACTGGAGGAAAGGTAAAACACAAAAAGAGCTGTGTATCCTCGCAGCCCTGCGTCCTCTGCTAGCGTCCTCTCGACTCCCGTTTTCGTTCTGCCATTGTTCGTCATTGATTCTCCTTTCAGTAGCGCCAGCACTTCCGGGCACCGCCCCCGTCACGCCAGCCAGCCAATCACCTCGCGCTCCCTCCAACGACGCTCCCCAGTTGCGTAAGAAGAAGAGGGCACACATGTGTAGCCTGTATAATGTTTACATACGCTACCCCCCCTGGTGGTCCTGCACTCGCCTGCTGTAGCTGTCGTCTGGACAAAATCACCATCCTCCCAAGATGGCTCTCTCCGCTCCCATCAGGACCTCCTGGACTCCACTCCGTCTAAACACACAACAGGGACAGCATGGTGCAGTACAGCGACGGTACTTCACATATCATTATCAGCTGATATTTACTTGCCTTTTCCATCAGCCAGGTATGCCTTTAGGTCCTCTTCCAGACCATCCCGGGACGCGTGTACCGGTTCCGCAACAGTAAGTGACTTCCGGGTAGGCCTGATTGGCCCCGACAGGCACGTGACGCGGCAAACTCAGGACGCGCAACGAGGCTGCTGAGAGCTGTCGCGCGGAAATAGGCTGTCTATTGCCATTCTCTAACACAAACTCTAACCTTAACCAGCTCCTTAACAGCGCCTAAACTTAACCGTTCTAACCTTAACCAACTCCGAAACAATGCCTAACCTTAACCTTAACCATGCCTAACCTTAACCATAGAAAGAATATTGCCATTCTCTAACACAAACTCTAACCTTAACCAGCTCCTTAACAGCGCCTAAACTTAACCGTTCTAACCTTAACCAACTCCGAAACAATGCCTAACCTTAACCTTAACCATGCCTAACCTTAACCGGCGAAAGAATACACGTTAAAAAAAAAATCACGTTAAAAAAAAAAGATTTGATGGGATTCGAACTCACCAACAACGGACCGCAGGATCGCAGGACCGCTGCTCTGCGAGGTGAGCTATAGCGCCGAATGAGAGTCATGGCGTATTTGGACGGTTACGTAATTCCGTAAGGGCTCCGCGGAGCGTGCCGCGCGGCAGAGAAAGTTGCGCGTCACGTGCCTGTCGGGGCCAATCAGGCCTACCCCGGAAGTCACTTACTGTTGCGAAACAGCTACACGCTCCCGGGACACGTCCTCCTCTTTGGCTCCTGCAGGTATAGACACCCCCCATACAGATACCCCTAGACCCCCACCCGCAACATTATGTACAGGAACAGGGAACACAGACATTCCCATCCCTCAGATCAATATAACATCCCCAGTGTTAGACTCAGCTGAAAAAGGCAACACTGACTTACGCACAAACAAATCAATTGAGCCAGTGTCTCGCAGTATCTTGACCGGCACCTTATCATCACTGCCCTGTAAAGACACAAAACCATCAGAAAAAAAAGCACCATATATTTCCATGCCTTTCTGTTCTATGATTTTAGCAGATGGTACTGATAGCGACATCACTTGTGTGAGGGAATTGGCCAGAGGAGCAGGTTTGACATCTGCTCGAAATTTACCTTTGTTTCTAGAACTGGGCACTCATCCTTCCAATGTCCAGAACCTCTACAGTAGTTACATGTTGTGGAGGACTTTGAAGAGTCACTATCAGTAGAACTGTTAGATCAGTGTACTAAGGAGCAGTTGTTGTTATAATTGCTGATAATTATGAAATTGAGGTACCTGTTAAACAGTCAAAGATGGCTGTCAAAACCAGTTTAAAGGCAGGTTTGGTAGAGAAGGGTATTCTCAAGCCGGCTGGGGGACCAACTCTTAGTTTTGAGCAACAGAAGGAACTTCTGCTTATAGAGGAGAGACAAGAAGAAGGAAGGCAGACAAGAGTCCAGCTACACCAGTGTTTACAGCAGAGCTGTCCCATGTAGCGTTATATGAAAATGATTGTAACAAACTTTTGTTCCAAACGTATTGTTGAAGAGTGTGATCGACTGATGTCTGTTGTCTCATTCCTGACCCGACCAGAGTAGCTGTAGCTGCGGCTAAACTAAACTCATGTGTTGTCAAGTTATTGTTATAAGGAACCCAGTCCAGACTGCATCCCCTTAACAATTGTTTGTATTGAGCCGTATTGTATTGTACCCATTCTGCAATGTGTTAACACTTTCACTGCCACTCACGAGATATCTCGGGTTTATTCTCGGATTTTTTTTTTTTTTTAGCGATCTGAAATCATATTGCATCACCCGAGCCTACCCGACTATAGCCGAGCGGCGCCGGCGATCATTGTGGAAAAAAGCGCCCCCTGTCGTCTCCCAGATGACATAAGTGATTTTGGAATGGACTCAATGAAAATGAATGGGGAAAAAAATCCGGTACTCCACATTTTCCAGTCCACTGATCCAGCCGGGGTTACCAGAGTTCATTCTAGATCCTCAGATCCCCGCGGATCATGGAGTTCTACTGTATCGCGTTGGATCCATACACGTATCGATTTTTTCGAATGGTGATCAGGAATTGGAATATACCAGTTGGATACCATCTGATGTCAGGTAAGGACTCTATGTTATCAGTGTTAGGATAATCAGAGTAAGTTTGATGAAGCTGTTTTGTGAAATGTCTTCTTTCGGTTTCACTGTAAAAGTCTGCGAGGAAATCAACGGGGCGATTATCCGTGCGCGGCTCGAATGTGCTTGCGTGCACGTATAATATTGATCATCTAGCGTTTATTTGAAAACGATTCATAAAAAGGCCGACGAATATCAACGTTGTGGAATATTCCAGTAAAAGACGATTTTCATAGAATGCTCCACAATGGGCTGTTTTTTATCTGAAAACGGGTGCTTTTCTAAATGCTCTGAAACGGAAACGACGCGATAAAAAAACAATCTGCCTTGACAGCACTGACTGGAAAATAGTCTTTGATAATGCGATGGGCAGATTAGACACATAGCCATAATTTAAAACATAGATTAGGTGATATTAACGTTAACATTGGCGCGGATGGTGGCATTCAGCCGGTAAAAAGGAAAACCCGGCGTGGCGCTCAAAGTGTTAAATAACATTTGCATCCATTCATAGCGTTAACGTTACCACATTACGTTAGCATTTAACTAACTAGCTAACTAACATGGCACGACCCGAGTCAGTCGCCGTGGGTTTTGCTCAGCAACGAATGTGCAAATGTTTTGTTATTATGTTTGTTTTTACTACTTTTTTTACCGAAATATCACTGGCGGGGACGTCATACGACCGCCAGTCACTTATTGACCTAAACTCCGGACTCAAAGAAAGTTTAGAGACACTTTATCATGCCAAGACTGGCCAACGGAAATCAGACGGGACAAAGAAGACAATGTGGGAGACAAAGACGGCCGCAGGACAAAGAAGAAACACAGAGGGAGGAGGAGCGGTATCAGATTAAGACTAAGAAGATCTGCTTACCGTCAGGCTATTCCATCAATCTTCCTGGCGAATGCACGTTCGCTAGATAGTTTGATGGATGATTTACGAGCACGGATCGGATTCCAGCGAGAGATGAAGGACTGCAATATCCTGTGTTTCACGGAGACCTGGCTGAAACCAGATCACAGCATCTCTCCCTCCAACTCCTTCACCATCTTCAGAGCGGACCGTACACAGGCCTCAGGGAAGAGCATCGGCGGGGGTCTCTGCCTTATGACCAACAACGGCTGGACTAGCCCCGGGGAGGTGCAGATACTCTCCCGTTCATGCTCCCCCGACATGGAACACCTCTCGATCCAATGTCGCCCCTTCCATCTTCCACGCGAGTTCACTGCAGTAATCATGACTGCAGTATACATTCCTCCCCAAGCGAACGTCGGCAGGGCGCTAGCGGAACTACACAACCATCTAAACACACACCAGATCAAGCATCCAGACGCGACCATGATTGTAGCCGGGGATTTCAATCAGGCAAATTTGAAAAAAGTCATGCCGTCTTTCTTTCAACACATCGTCTGCTCCACAAGGGGAGGAAATACACTCGACCACTGTTACACCCCGTTCAGAGCCGGATACAAGGCTGTACCGGCTCCACCATTAGCGGGAGCGACGAACACGTCGGATCATGCCGCCATCTTGTTGGTCCCTGCTTACAAACAAAGATCACGTGACGCCGTAGTGTCACGTGAGGTAAAAAGATGGACCGACCAATCAGAGGCCACGCTTCAGGACGCACTTGAAGACATCGACTGGGGAATGTTCGAGAGAAGCACCAGTGACGTCAGCGAGTTCACAGACACTGTGGTGTCCTTCATAACAACACTGGCTGATAGTATTGTCCCCACAAAGAAGGCGAGGGTGTTCCCGAACCAGAAACCATGGGTGGACAGTACCAGTGGTGCAGTCGTAATATGGGCCAAGGCCAAACGCCACGTGCATGCGCGCTCCCGTGCACGCGCATACATGTTCCCTCGGTTGCGCACAGAACAGATGATACAACTTGTCTCATCCTTCCAGTCGGGAGATCAAGCAACCCCCCACCTACAGGGCTTGTATCTAGTTGTCGGTATCCTATTATTATGCAAAGTCTAGGTGATAAGTGCCGGCGGCCGGGGTATACGGCGCGACAAGTCATTTTTGTGTGGCCGGCCGGCACTTCTCACCTAGACTTTGCATAATAATAGGATGCGCGTACTTCTGCTTCAGTGACAAAGCCCAAACGTCGTTTGACCGCGTATGCCCAGCACTGCACCCCTGGACAGTACTATCAGAGCAGCTCTGAACTCTCGCACCACTGCTTATAACCTTGGCAGAGAGTCAGGAAACATGGAAGAGTACAAGACAACAGTCTACACTCTGCGCAAGGCTGTTAAACTTGCTAAGAGGACGTATGCCGACAAGATGGAGGCACAAATGGCACAGAATGACACAAGAGGCTTATGGCAGGGACTGAGGACGATAACTGACTACAAAGTCAGCGCCCCCTCAATGGGGAGCGACAACGCCTCCCTTGCGGACCAGCTCAACACCTTCTATGCGCGGTTTGGTGCAAACAGTGGAGCTGCTAGCTCAACGGCTAGTGATGTCACTGGTGCGCCGGCTGTTGTGGAGGGGGGGGGGCATCCGCGGGGGGGCGGGGACGCTCTCTCATTGACGGTACACAGTGTGAGAAGAGCATTTATGCAGGTGAACACCAGGAAGGCGGCTGACCCAGATGGAATAACAGGACGCATACTTAAGTCCTGTGCTAACCAGCTAGCCCCTGTGTTCACCACCATATTTAATCGATCCCTGAAGGAGTCAGTGGTCCCTGCCTGCTTCAAGATGTCTACCATTATCCCGGTACCAAAGAAACCCTCCCCAGCAGGTCTCAATGACTACAGACCGGTGGCACTCACCTCTGTGGCCATGAAATGTTTCGAGAGGCTGGTCAAGGATCACATTTGTGCCTCCCTCCCCAGTGATATGGACCCTATGCAATTTGCATACAGGCCGAACAGGTCCACTGACGATGCCGTCTCCCAAGTACTGCACAGCACCCTCTCTCACCTGGACCATCAGAAGGGGGGCTATGTGAGACTGTTGTTCATTGACTACAGCTCAGCGTTCAACACCATAGTCCCCACCAGACTGGTGGACAAGCTGATCGAGCTAGGTCTGAGCTCCGCTCTGAGCGCCTGGATACTGCACTTTCTGAGTGAAAGGCCCCAGGCGGTCAGGGTGGGGGGTCAGACCTCCAACACCATCACCCTGAGCATCGGGTCCCCCCAGGGCTGTGTTCTGAGCCCCCTGCTGTACTCACTATACACACATGACTGTGTGGCCAAGTTCAGCTCCAACTCCATAGTGAAGTTTGCGGACGACACAGTGGTGGTGGGGCTGATCTCGGACAACGACGAGAAGGCCTACCGGGAGGAGGTTGAGGTAATGGAACGCTGGTGCCAGGACAACAGCCTGCTCCTGAACATTGGTAAAACCAAGGAGCTGATCGTGGATTATAGGAGAGGACAGCAGGAGACACACACACCACTGAGGATTAACGGGGCTACCGTGGACAGGGTGAGCAGCTTTAAGTACCTGGGGGTCCACATCGCAGAGGATCTGACATGGACAACACACATAGACTCAGTCGTAAAAAAGGCGAAGCAACGCCTCTACCACCTGAGACAGTTAAGGAAGTTCAGATTATCTGGGAAGATACTCCAGTCCTTCTACTCCGGAGCTGTAGAGAGCATCTTGACTGGAAACATCACTGCCTGGTATGGAAACAGCACGGCACAGGACAAGAAGGCCTTACAGAGAGTGGTGCGCTCAGCTGAGCATACCACGGGCATTGCACTACCACCCCTGCAGGTTCTATACAACAAGAGGTGCAAATCCAGAGCCGGCAGAATAATGAAAGACCCACACCACCCCAACAACAACCTGTTCATGCTGCTCAGGTCAGGCAGACGCCTGCGAACACCAGCTGCTAGGACAGAGAGACTTCGGCTCAGCTTCTTCCCCCAGGTCATCAGAGCCCTGAACACTGAACTCTCCACACACAAGCACACATGAGCACACGCACAACACACTCACTGTACACGCTCACACACTAGCAGCCACTTTAACATGAGCAGGCACACACTCATGCTGCACACGCCCACACATAGGGCCACCAAGAAGGGTCACTTTAAAAATAGTATAGTATAACCGGAGATTGTATAAATGATCATGTGCAGAAAGACACTCCATGCTCTGTAAATAACTTATGTACATATACCGATATGCCCTAACATGTTACTTGATTATTGCACAATGTTACTTGTTTATTGCACAATGTTGATTCTATTATATGTTATTTGCACATCGTTGCGGGCAAGACCACCCGCATTTCATTGTATACTTGTATGCCGTGACAAATAAATCTCTTGACTTGACTTGAAGCTATATAGTATACATAGATAAGTCCATTTACATTAGCATGGAGCTAACAACACCGGCAGTCTTTTGTGAGACTAAACTATCCGCTCTTGCTGGTAAATTGTGTTGCTGTTCGTTTTGTTTCATCAACAAATGAGAGGCAGAACACACAGTGAATGTATCCGTTTGTTTATTGCACTTTTATTGCAGTTTCTTTCTTTGCTGAAAAATATATCCTCCGTTGGCAAAATTACATTTAAAGATGGCGGCTATGGTGTTTCTAAACAGGAAGTGTAGTGAGCGTTCAACCTTTTCTGATTGGTTGAAATGGCCTTCATGTCTGAACAACATTGCCGCCTACTGCTTTGACATTGTACTACATGTATCGGTTTGCTGGTTTTCCAGACGCCGTGAGTACGCAATTATATGCGGTTGTTCACCTGTGTGGACAGAGGTTTATTTTTTTCAAACTTCGGTTACATTAAATCCAGCGCTCGTGTGGACAGGGCCTGAGCTTGCCTGCTTAGATCTGCAGAATAGGAAGCTAGATCTAGTCTGGGAGGGTAAGTGGCTCGGTTCAGAGGTTGCTGGTGGTACTGATGATCCGTCTCGGGGGTGGCCACACGCTGCAGCCACAGTGTATTCAGAGAGATGATCTTTCAGGTGTGACCGATTGTAATTTTACACCTCTGCATTGTGTTAGGTTTCAATGCCCTGAGGGAGTTTCGAACCCGGGTCAGTCGCACCACAGCGACATCACAGACCGCTATACCAAGAGGTGAATTCATTGCTTGATAACATGTCTATGTGTCTTATAAGGGGGAGTGAGTTTAACTTGCAGTAACGTTTACTGCCATAGTCACTTCACAACACAGTCCATCGTGACTGTGGATATTACTCACGGACCTCCGTTACACAGGCATATCACACATGTCCGCAAACACACTAATACATATATACACACCCACACCCACACATAAACATGCAGTCCTGAACACATCCCGCCTACACACGTGTGCGCATGTACACATGTAAACATACACACATAAACACACCATGCATACAATACACAGATCTAAAACTGCATACACATACACACTGTACACAAACTGCAGGGGAGCAAAATTAAGTCATCAGAGGCCTTTTTCACCTGAGCCTGGGATTACCCATCAACTTGTGAATCACCTCCCATCTCTGTTGAGCAGCAGAGGCGATAAAATATCAGAGAGAGCCCCCCCCCCCATACCTTCCCCACCCCACCCCACCGCACCACACCCCTCTAAACCTGAGTGACGGTTGTAGGTCGAAAGAAGGAGCTTCAGGAAGACTGATTCTCGGAGATGAATAGATGTGGAATATAGAGGAAATTCTATATTATTTCTTTTTACTGTATAGAAGATCTTTATTAATCCTCAGATCAGCCAGTCAAGAGGGGCTTCGGAGGAGAACTTGAACTGAGGTTTTTTCTTACTCCGATAACGTCTGAAGTGCCAATCTGTGGGCATATTTTCCAAGATCAGCCTGAGCCAATACGGCGCTGAGGGTGAGGCGATGACAATCGCATTTTAAGTAGAATGCATCATCTTCCGCAGACACCACAGATGCTTAGTCACAAGCTTAGGAGGTGATAAATTGCTACGGTCCTTCCTTATACTGGTGATTCGACAAAGCTGTCTGGATCAGGGTGACAAGGAGGCAAACAGAACACACACACTGGTAAAGGATGAGAAAATATCCCTTTGAAGATGGAGGTACAGTATATGTTTTCTTCTCCACCGCAGGATGCTCAACCATTGCCACGTCCACAGGTGTTGTACAGTATGGCAAACATGTTGCGTGATCCAACACAGAACAGGGAGGAAGTGATGATCCAACACAGAACAGAGAGGAAGTGATGATCCAACACAGAACAGAGAGGAAGTGATGATCCAACACAGAACAGAGAGGAAGTGATGATCCAACACAGAACAGAGAGGAAGTGATGATCCAACACAGAACAGAGAGGAAGTGATGATCCAACACAGAACAGAGAGGAAGTGATGATCCAACACAGAACAGAGAGGAAGTGGTAGGAGAGCGTTGCTGCCCGGTGGGCAACGGCACTAACTCACTCACTCATGTGTTAATTTGCTCGCTCGCTCACTCACTCAATCATGTGTTAATTTGCTCGCTCACTCACTCACCCATGTGTTCATTCGCTCACTCACTCACTCACTCATGTATTCATTCGCTCGCTCAACTCAACTTAACCTAGCCATTTTGAAAATGAAATTTAACACCTGAATATATTGGAATGATGATGATCCAAATAAAATGGCTAGGTTAAGTTATGAAAGCTGGAGGGAAAACAACATTGTATTTGAAGTTACTGCACTTTGCCTGTACATTACCTGTATAATTATTTAAGGAAATTGTGCAGCCGAGTGCAGTATCTGCTTTTTTGGGGTTAATTAAAATAATTACATCATATTTTTTTATGGCTAAAGATTACTTCATTAATACATGTTAAATCTGGGTACTATCATCTATCTACCTATAACACATTTTGGATGGCAAGTAAAAAAACTTTTAAGCTATTTTTCTCAGTTTCACTTTTTGGAAGTTACTGCGGTTAGCCTTGACAGGGCAGTATGCTTCGCACCTATGACACTGTGTCCCTGTTACATTACAACCTGACATAATCATGCATTTGCAGACACAACAGCATTGCTTATGTACGGTATCCTCACAGCAGTTGGATAAACGGATGGTGATGTATACATCAGTTCCAAAAAATGTCAACCAGTCTCCAAAACAGAAACAAATCTAGTATAGATGAACCTGTCATCATCCCTGTCCAACAAATGTGCACTCCTTATAAAAAAAATAAAAACTTAAAACGATGTTGTTGATGGACACAGGACATGACGAATCGGCATGGCCACCCCATTACATCTTGGTGTCATTGTCAACATTTAGCATTTTAATGTTAAGCCTTAAGGTCCCTCTATAGGGGGACCCTGCTTTTCTTTATCATAAATCGATCAATAGAGACCGTATTAGTTGCCCAATTATCATATCATGGGGTAACATTGGAAAGCCACACTCATTGGCTACAACCCTGTGCAAAGATTTTCGAGATTGCCAAATGATTGACGGAGCTAGAGCCCCGGGAGTTGGGGGTGGTAATGTGTACTTTTGCATACTTTGGGGCACGCCTCACATATCGGCATGTTACTCGAGAACCGCTGAACGGATTTTGTCACCTGAAAGGGCAATCGACAGGCAACACATAGGGCTTTAATTCTATCTATATATTGTATTAAAAGAAATGCACACCCGAGCCACTAGAGGTCGGCAAAGAATCGTCCACATGTGGGCCCTTGGATGTTAAGAGGTCAATGTTTTTAAATATATTTTTTTGTAGTCAAGAGTAAAGACCATAACCCTATCAAAAACAGTAGTCAAAGTGTATATTTTCATTTTTACCGATGTTTTTTTTTTTTTTATCGGAAATACAAATTTATCGGAAAATGCTAATTATCGTAAAAACCGCAAGAAATGACTAAATTGGAAAGATGAGCATTTTCCCTTTCCATAGATGTATGATTTGGCTATAATAAGGTCAAGGTCAAGTTCAAGGACAAATATGAATTTATAATTAAAGTCGATTATCATTAATTACTGTATCTACAAATACTTCTATTTAATCATCTTCCCGCGGTTCATTTGCTTAGATTTTTTGTACACATGATTTCAATAAGGTGGTGAATGAGCTCAGTGAGCATTTTCTCGTGCCTCGTATACATTTTTGATCATCATCATCAAAATCATAAATCATAATCAATCATAATTTATTTATTCATTACAATTTACTCAGCCTAGTAACAGACACAATATTTCTCACACTGGAAATACATACCCCCAGGTCCCTAGATGTTCCTAGATACCAAGAACATGCAAATTGACCTTGCAGAAGTGGAGCAATCTTCCATTTACTTATATTGTAATTCTTTTATTGGGAAAAACCACTTGAGATACAGTATCTCGTTTTTGAGAGGGTCCCAAAAAGGGATGTACCTTTAGGCAAAAACGGTCTACAGATTAACAGGTTAACATTCAGCATTTTATATCTAATTATATTAGATTCGATTTAGATTATTGGATTATTAGATTATATATTGTAACTATATTTATTGTAGGGCAAATATAACGTAAGGTTATGAATATAACCCAGTTTTGTGAGTTATGGTGCGCTCACCACCTAGTTGCATATATCTCGCTTCAGCGTATATACACTGAATAAAAAAATTCCACCATGTACCTTTACATGCCAGCATTCATCTGACCACACCCCCATCCGCTTACCTTCATAAACAGGGGTGGGGCCACACACTCATCTCCTTCCCAACAAAATTCACCACAATGAAAAATCAAGGGCCGCAGCGGCGTCCTAGGTGCTTATATTCATAACCTTACGTTCTGTTTCGTTAAGGCTTCGCTCTGCACCTAGTTGCATAACAGGAGCTGAGCGGGAGCCTTAGCCCGACAAATACACCCCGCTGAGGCCCCCCACAACCATCAGACCGGGGAGGACCGAGCCCCCCCGACCCTCCCTAATGGAGGATACCCTCCCTATTGGAGGCTTACGGGAGGGAGACGGATCCGACCAGGCGAAGAGGAACTCAAGCAACTCAACGCACAGGGTGAGCAGACCGTGGCTTGACCCCACGACTACACACACGCACAACCCGCATGCCACCAGGGAACGAACGGAAGGAACAACCTTGTTACTGCCCCTAAAAACACGGGGTCAAGAGCAACCCCAACCCCGTGGCAAGGCCGTAGCAGCGGAGCGCGAAGGAAGACCCAGTCCCACTGAAGGGACTGGATCCCCTGGAAAAAGGGGGCCTGGAGAGCTCAATGATGCCAGGCATCAAGACCCCACCAGGTGGTCACTTAGTGACACCGCCCCCCACATCGCCAGCGTATTCGGATAGGGCCCCTCCAAGAGCGGGCCCTTTCCCCCCAATAGCACACCGCCTGGCACACTGACCCTGCAGAACAGGCAGTCAGCTTGGCCGTAAGCACTCAAAAGGTTAACCAACGGAAGCAGGCAGTGCACCGGGGAAACCAGGCAGCAGGCTGTAACCTGAGCCTGGAGCACTGCGCACGAGACAGGCGCCAAAGGAGTCAGCTGAAAACAGCCCCCCCGGCGGAAGGGGCGTATGTTGGCGTTGTTGATCACCATGACAAAGCCTCCATTAAAAAAAAACCACCCAGAGGGGTCGAGGCAGAGAAGGCTGACATGATTGGCAGACGTCATGAACGTGCAGGGGCACACTCAACCGGGTAACCCGGGAGTTGACTCTGCTCCAACACACCAGGGAATCAACCACCCTTGTGGGACAGACGGTGGTTGTTCCTATAACCCCTCAAGAAAAAAGGGTTATCCCAGGCCTATGGTATCAACAAAACTTTACTTCGAACCGGGCCCAGCGGCACGGGAAGCACAGGTTTACCAGAGGAGGTCCAAGACCACCCCAACAGCCCCCTCTTCGCCACGCGTGAGAGAGGAGCGAAAAGAATGAAGAACCAGCCCTAAGCACACCGCACTTGGTATTCCCAGGCGGTCTCCCAACCAAGTACTAACCAGGACCGAACCTGCTTAGCTTCCGAGATCGGACGAGATCGGGCGTGTACAGGTTGGTATGGCCGTAAGCCATTACGATAGTGCAGAGTACAACATGTACCCAACAAAGGGTCTCCATAACGCCTAACCCTGTGACACCCGGACCGACCCGGCATTTTTCCCCCCGAAAAAAGCACAAGTCCCTCAGGGTACCAGAACAGCAGATCAGCATCCCCGGCGGACAACGGGTTAACTGACCTGGACCAGCGTGACCAGACCAGTCCCGTGTCCTAACCACGCCGACATGCCAACTCCAGGAGAGGGGGTAGGTATGCGTGTCGATCTAAAATATGAAAAGAGGGCGCCACCCAGACGGTCCCATTTGGACCGTGCTCAGTGGCCCACCCCAAGGGCGTGAGACCCCTCTACCTATGTTCAGATCTATTCCGTTAACATCCCCCAGATATGAACGAGAATTCATCGAGACAACCTAGTAAACTGGCGCTCGGAAGAGACAAAACTCCATCCCAGTTGCCTTATAAAAACGCTGTTTTAACAAGCAACCAAGGCGCACTTAGCCCCTACGTGATTCTTTAACAGAAACACACCGAGCCAGCACTATGTATGCGTCGAGACCCAAACACATCAATGGATAGTCTAGCAAGACACCAAACATTGTTCCTCCAAGTCGCCTGGGAGAACGACACGGAGCCGTCGTGCTTCATGTACCTTCCTCTTTTTATTCAAAAAAGAAAGAAACACAGACTGACATGAATCCCATGTGACGCAGCTGAGGGTAAACATTTTTTACATTTTTACATCCCACCACCCTCGCCATAGGGAGGAGACAGAAATCCCCAGAGAGACTTCCCACACGAGCTGTATAGATTTAAAAGAATATATTGCAACATTGAGCTATGTAATATTTGGGTTAGGGCTCTCCGAGGAGGAGGCACTGAACCAATACACACTCAATAATCGAATTGAATCGAATACACACACAATAGAGCAGAACTCCTTTTTGAAGTTCCACTCACCTTGACAATCTGAGGAGGAGGCTCTGAACTCTGAGGAGGCTCCCTCACAGGGAAGGAGAGTCCAAACTCACAGAAGGCCCGAGGAGGAGCTTCGTGGGGAGGAGCTCTGACAACTCCCTGAAACAGATCCATAACATGGACCTGAACAACTCACGGAAGTCTTACCAACAGAGACGCGCACAGTAACGTACTCTATGGCGGGGGAATTTCTGCGGTGCACACGCCCAATCTTCCAGGGCGTGGGACCAGGAACCCTCCCCCCCTCTACCCTGTGACGTGCCGAACAGCAACGTGACAGGAACCTTGAAGGACAGGAGGTTTTAACCCCTGACCAATCAGAAAAGGGGAGGAAAGGATTACCAGTTCACTCCTTTACGACCCCACACCCATGATACGATGTAATGACAAATAGAGAATGACAGTCATATTCTACTACATGAAGTATCTAACAGCTTCACATAGCTCACAGAAACACAGAATAGAGAGGGCCCCCTTTAAGAGCCTCGGTACCAGACTTACACATGTGCTTCTGTGGCCAACCTAACCCAGTTGTAGATCACAAGACACACACAACCCTTTATCACAACAAAAAATGGCAAAGTACACTCTCTACAGAGGAACGCCGTTTTTCATAACGAGAGAATACAGAATCCTCGATTATGTATTGGCCACAGGCCTTGCTAAGCACACAGGATAAGTGACCAAACAATCTTTTCTTTAGGAAAATATAGTTTCTCAAGCGGTTAGCACAACCCCAGCAATCAAGCTGAGGGTTACATCGTATCCCCACAACACAGTGACACAATATATTGTAAACAAGATGTCTGAGAGGATGGTGGGGAAGCCCCAGGGAACCGGGGGATCACCCCTCCTTCCTTACCCTTGATACGACCAAGTTGAACAGGTAACCCTGTTAATATGTGAACACACTGTTCATTGTCATTACAGGCTGAGAAAGGAATTCATTCCTCAATCATATGTCACTAAGCATAGCTTTATAGGTTAATTAACCCCCTTAGTTGTGAGTTCACGTTATATGAACACACATGTTGTCATCACAACTAACCAGATAATTTTTACACATGTAAAACAACAACCCGATTTTTATGGAGAGAGAAGCTATACCAGTGACAAGACAATTCACACACAACATGCGTCGTATCCTCAATGTATTGCAGCAACACACGTTTTGGAAAACATCGTTATTACAAAACATTTAGAAGGGAAGGAAAGAAGAAGTGTTTAAGGTCCGGTCGGGACCTTCCTACCCTGAACGCAGGCCAAGCGAACTGCAATCTGGCTAACGGGGCACCGAAGTTGAACACAGCATCCCTGTGTTGATGACGATGGTAACGTCGTTGCGCCAACCAGCCGCTACGTTTCCCCATGTTTGACGCAGTCCTCGCTGGCAGGGCTCCGGTGTAGGTTCGACTAACATCCTCTGTCAAAGATGACGTCGTAGTCAGAGTGTTTAAGGCATGTTATAGTCATAGAAAACGTTCAACAGTGTAGCATTAAGCTAACAGCCGATCGACTGATAGCAACAAGCTAACGTTTACTAGCCTGGTAAACACAGCGAGCTAACGCCGCAGCTAACAGCTGCACAGTAGGCCACAACTAGCACGCAAGCTAAGCAGCTATCACCTGAACTGAACACAACGACATAACAAGCCACACTTCAGACAGGCCGCTGTCCAAGTCCCTCCCCTAAGAGGGAAAAGAAAAAGAATGTCAGAACACAGTTGTCAACGGTGATCCAGACATACAGCGGGGCCCTTTGAGCATGGAACTCCCGATAAAGAAGATCCTATGCCCACTTTTCCTCGTTAGGGTATACTTTCATTTGTATATGAAAGATGGGGCCTGCACGGGACAGAGAAGCATCCGCTCGAGAATCCTGGGATCACCAGGACCTGTCGCGGCCCACTAGATTGACCATCATGGGCGTCAGACCAAGATCCTCCGACCGCCGTTTAAGCCGAGCAGAGGACCTCAGCCTGGAGTCTGCTTTTCGTAAATTGTCAGTTAACCCCCACAGCATCAACAACAACCAGAGCTCGCAAGCAAAACAGTACATACCCCATCCTGGAAACAACCGCTTCTCACACAGTCGTTGTTTCCCACAGTCCAGCTGTGTGGCCGGAGGGCAACCCCATCCAGCCGCAGCAAGGAGGACTATAGCTGGGGAGCATGTCAGCGGCGTGAGCTCCCAATACGAAAAGCCGTTTGAAGGTCAGAAATCATCTTCCAGACAATCCAATAACGAAGACAATATCGCCGTATTTTCTCGAAAAAAGTGAGAGAGAAAATAAAGATATGATGTCAACGTATCTCCTTGTTCTTCTGTTTTCCTTTCCTCAGACTAAATATTTTTCTCCACGTCAAGTGGGCATATAGCAGGCACTTCCTTGTGTGTGAAATTTGAGAAGGAGATGAGTGTGTGGCCCCACCCCTGCTTATGAAGGTAAGCGGATGGGGGTGTGGTCAGATGAATGCTGGCATGTAAAGGTACATGGTGGAATTTCTTTATTCAGTGTATATACACTGAAGCGAGATATATGCAACTAGGTGCTGAGCGAAGCCTTAATGAAACAGAACTGAGAGGGCATACATACCCTCATCTCACACCTTGTTGCCCATATGTGCATGTCCAGAGTTAATGATATTATTATATTGTTTACACTGCCTTTTTATTCTATTTTTATTTGTAATTCTCCACTGTACTATAATTCTGTGACCTGTATCATGTCTTCTACTACCTGTACCTCCCCTCCCCCATCCCCCCACAGATAGCAAAAGACATTAATTAAATCTTGGATTTTGGTCAGATTGGTTATTTTTGGTTGAGGTTGAAAAAGCTATTGTAGTATAATTTGACAATTATACATATTCTTAAATAACTATTACCTCCAAGTGGGAATTCAGGAAGCCATTTAGAGAAAATCTTCCCGTGACCATAAACAGCTAAATCAATATAGGGACCAGCTGTCCCAGGTCACGTGAGCCAGGATGTCGCCACAGAAACCAATTTTGTATACAGAACACCTCAGCGAGCTTCAAAGCGACACACAACAGAAGGAAAAGGGATATGATTCACCCCCGAAGACTCAAAACAATGATTCAGCCAATAACGGTGATAACATTCAAATCACATGTATACGTGATAAACAGCTGTATCACCAGTGTTGTGTGAGCAGACTATGCTGCTCTTGAAAATTACTTAAAATATAATCATGAAATAAAGCTTTTGGTTGAATCAAGCCTTTTAAGAAAGTAATTCAAAGTAATACATCTTCAAAGTATTATGTGGAATAAAGTATATATCTCTTAATAATAACTCATTCTGTAACTAAGTAACTGTAACTGACCGGGGACAGCTGACACAAGAGCATTTGCATACAAGCAGGACAGCAGTTGTTTCTCACAGAGGTGTGAGAAGCTAACTTCTTCCGTGGCACAGAGACACAGACAGTGGAAGAAGAGGAAGCAGTGTTTAATATTTAGTAATCAAGACACATTAGAAATTTATTTTTCTATATGAAATATAGCTTTGATTAAACTACAATTATTACTGAAATTATGTGTTTAACCTGGGAAACAATTTGATAGTAAACTTGGAGTGGTATATAGCCAAATGTACAGGATAAAGGGAGGTCAAGTGATTTTACTAAAGTACAAGACTATTGTGTAAACTAATTAAGTTTGAGTATCCATGGTAACTGGTTGAATTAGTATCATTTAAGATAATTATTTCGAAAAGCTCTGTTTTAAAGAAATATAGGTACATAAGTTTAATGAATAAGGTAATATAGATTTTGATACTCTGAACTGAAAATAACTCCTGTGAATGTCAGCTTTGTGGTTTACTCTGGGACAAAACAGTTAATATGTTATGTTGAAATATGTGTCTTTGAGAGAAGTACCTTAATATTCATATATCATGTGTTATAAATGTATTAGTAACAATGTCTTAAAATGAGTTGGAAAGAAATACTGTCTTCAGCAGGACAGTTAGCGTTAAGCCACGCCTACATTTCGGACGGACTACCCCATCGGTAAAGGATAAGCTATATCCACACTGCCAATGACGGGATACGATCAGCGGACATTATGGTTAGATTAGTTTGGAGAACGCCGATTCAAACCTTGAATTATTGTAAACATCCAGTGTTTTTGAGCGACAGCAAGTGTAGCAGTCATTGTGTGCTTTTGTTAATAAACTTGCAAGAAAGTCAGGAGCGCATGTCTGGACATCCCATTCTTCACAAGAGTATATTGCTGATCTGACAACAACGCGGGTACCTGGTATCATTATCAGATATAACACTATGTTGATTCAATATTTAATTACCATTTCAACATTTGAAAAACTGTTGTTGAATCAATTTAGTATAGATGATTGTTTTTCAATGCTGAAATGCCCAACATTGAAATTACATGGTTACAACGTGTAGCACTGATATTGCACCCCCCCTCCCCTCCCCTCCTCCCCCTCACCTTCGAGAGGGTAGTCCTAAGCAACTCATGAGACCAGCTAGAAGATCTCACGGGACTAGAGGTATTCAAATAAAGAAAAACTTGGCGCGATGGTGTCTTCAATGGCTTGACAAATACTCCTAGTGTGAGCCAAACTCCTTGGTAAGTCCTTGACAATATAATGTATTATGCCATTCACATACCATAATATTGCTGTCATTGTTTGACTACATGCTACTTTGTGAATTATTACCGTGGCAACTAGTACAGTGCAGAACGAAGCTTGTTAGCGTTGTTAGCATTATTAGCTAGCATGCTAGATACTAGTTAACTGGTAAGTGAGTTCTTATGGGAATAGAATGTATTATCCCGTTCAGATACCATCACCGGGCTGTAATCGTTTGACTAAATGTTATCTCTGTGCCGTGGCAAATAGTTTGGAGCTTGTTTTAGCAAGTAGTATTGCATATTATTACAGTAGCTAGCATGCTAGCTAACGTTATTCCGCCATTTTGTTTCGCGATTAAAATGTACGTTTTTAATAGTTGCATAAGCATTGTTGTAACCAGTGTTAACAAATACTTTATTATATTTTTATTTAGTACATTTTAGTATATTTTTATTTAGTACATACAATTTATACAATAGTATAAAAACAAGGGGTACAAGGATAACATGTGAAAGTCTGTCGACTTGTTTCCAACATGGTCCAAGAAGAATACAATAAATCACAAAGAAAGGGTTAAGAAGATAAGATAGATACTAGATAAAATAGACAACACAATTTTCTGAAAGAGCCTCATTACAGCATGTCATGTTCCTGTTCTTCAAGAGTGGTGGCCAAGCACCCTCTGCAACCTATTGTTGCAGATGTCGCTTCACACCCCTCTTGAAGACAGCAATAGTGGGGGAGTTTTGGATGGCCCTGGGCAGAGAGTTACACAGCCAGCAGGCTGTAGACAGAAAGCCATTCTGTGAATAGGAACCCTTTCTAGGCTCATAAACTGAGAGCTGTCCAGACCGTAACTGTCGTCCGTGGACCTGGCCACGCAGGACAATGCGAGAGCATAAATATCTGGGGGCAGATCCATTTAACATTTTATACATATGTCCCAGTTTCAGAAAGGAGACCCTCTGCTCCACAGGGAGCCATCCCACCTCATTGAAGTGACATGGCTCAATATGGGTTCGAGGTGGCAGATTTAGGACCAATCGTATGGTCTTATTTTGGCTGGTTTGTAGCCTGTGTTTACTTTCCACTGTAACACCACTATACCAGTACGTACATGCATAATCATATTGGCTGAGGATCATGCAGTTGGCAAGCAATTTCATAGTTTCCAGTGATAAAAACCTCTTTTTTCTGTGCACAAATGTCACCCTTGTGTTAACTTTTTTGATCACCTTCAGGGCCATTGTTTTCCCTGAGAGTGTTTGGTCGAGGTCTGCACCTAGGTATTTAACACAGTCTCTATTCTCGACACTGAAGCCATTACAGCTGATCTCAAGTTGGGAACATTCCTTTAATTTATGTTTTGAGCTGAATAGAATTTACTCAGTTTTTCCAAGGTGAATCGATAATATGTTGTCAACTAACCATTTGTGAAGGCTTTCCAGCTCCCTACTGAGACCGGCTTGAATTTCTTCCGTGTTGTCTCCAGACACCAGAAGTGCTGAGTCGTCAGCATACAGTAGGAGTATGCAGGATACTGCAGACACCATGTCATTAACATATAGTGAAAAGAGCAATGGAGCAAGGATGCTGCCTTGCGTCACCCCACATGTTATTTCATTATATGAAGATGCGACACCATTTATGTTCACGGGTCCTCCCAGTCAAGTACGACCTGAACCATCTCACCGACCCATCATCCATCCCACAGGCTTTGAGCTTCTCAAGCAGGATCTGATGGTCAACAGCATCAAACGCTTTCTGCAGGTCAATCAGAACCATGCCAGTTAGTTTGCCACAGTCCATATGGGTTCGAATATGGTCAGTGAGATCAATCAGGCAAGCATCCGTAGAATACCCTGGCACATTTTAAGTCGTCGGGTATGATACCCTGTTTCAGTGATAGGTTGATGATATGTGTTAGTAAGATGGTAAGATGGTAAGATGGGTTTCTGTCTGCTCAGACTCAGAATACTTAATTAACATTATCTGTGCTTCATAAAAAACCCTGTTAGTGGCCAAATATGCACTTGTGTTTCATATTTATTGTCTCACTCGTTTTTATATTTTGTTTTATGGAATTGCTTGGTTCATGTTTAAAAAACGATTAGCATGCTAAGCTAGCTGCTGTGTAATGTAACAGCTCACTAACATGGAACATGCTGTGTCTGAACAGGAGATGACCAAATGCTGTCTACTCTGTATGTTACAAGCTGTGGCTGTGTGTTCCAAATTATATACAGGTATGTCTTCTGTGTAATATTGTTTATCTGGTTTTGGTTATTTTGCACAGTAAATACTTATTCAGGCCTACCTGCAATTCAGCATTTATTCCAGCAGGGCGGCAGTGATGTTCATTCTGCCTTTTGTCATATATGAAAAATGCGGCTTTAGAGGGAAGAGGTTATTATGCTATTTTGTAATGTTGTTTACTCTATTGTCTTATTTTAAGTTACATGTATTTTATAAGTAAATGTTTTTATTTTTATTATTTGTATTTCTATCAGACCTTGTGTAAAACTAATTCCACTATACGATCATCCATGTTTGATAAGTCTGTCAGCACACATGAATCCTTTGCTGATGGAGATGACCCAATGCTGTCTACTCTGTACCTTACAAGCTGTGGTTGTGTGTTCCAAATTATATACAGAATAAAACCACACTCTACTGCTCCAGCACCTGATTCCGTGTCGGTCCTTGATGAGACAGCAGGCAGGACAGAATAGAAGAGGTCACACCAGCATCACTGTGAAGCAGTTTGTTCATTTAATAATGGTGAACTAACAATGCAGAGTGCATGGTGCTAACTCGTGCTAGCTACTAGTGCTAAAGCAAAACCAATCGGTATCAATTTGATTTTGGGCACTTTTGGGAAAATCTATTTATCAAAAATAAAATTGCATAAAACCTTAAATGATCAATTAAGCTTTATGGTCATTTTGTCAGGAATCATAATATGAACATTGTTGTAAACATCACTTTATGGAATTTAATATATTTAACACTTTTCCTAGAATGTCAGAGAACATTGTCATTACCATCACGTTACCAAATAAAAAAAAGTAAAACATTTGTGCTTTTAAGGCATTTATGTAACATTATACCTTACTTCTGATGTATTAGTGATTTGAAATATTTTACTTGAATTGAAACATGCTTTAGATCTTTAGATATGCAGCCTTTTAAATATATTGCTAGATCCTGTCAAGAAATATACAATTACTACAACAACAGGTCCATGACTCTTGTTTTTCATACATAAAATGTTAAGGGAGGGCTTGTAATATAGGAAAACATGTAGGAAAATGTCAGATTTAAACTATTTGTTACAAATTTGTTAAGAAATATGTCATGTGTTGGTAATGACGTACTGTTGTGGTAATGACGAAATGTGATGGGAATGACATTTAGTTAGATTTATTGAATTAATTCATGGATACAGTAACACAACATCAGAATCATAGGTATTATCAACAACTGTTACAACAGGATAGGAACATCTAAGAAACCATCTAAAAAAACACTGACAACCTTTATGGTTTCAAACAACATACTTTAACAGTAAGAGGTTTGTTCTTTTAACATGCCTACAGCTTCTTCTCCATGAGGGAGCATACTTGTTTCCAGACAGAGGCATTGGCATATGTCTTTTAGTAATCGGTTGGGGCTCTGGGACAAGGCCCAGCACATTTTCCATTCTATACCATATTAGGGGAGAACGGGGGACGTTGTCACACTTTTTACTCTAGTGTGAATTGCTCATAATCAAAACATCTTTCAATAGTCATTCCTACATTAAATTGAAGCTTAAGATGTTGGCTTGAAATGTGTATCCCTCTCATTTTCCAACGTATTGTAACAAAGAGTTAATCACCTATCAAAGACACTCTGACACATTGTGACAACCAACCCCATCATGGGGATGGTTGTCACACACTATGGGGTTGGTTGTCACCATGTGTTTTAAAACTTTTAATGGGAAAATCTTAAAAAGAAGACCAGATTTAGATTTCAGATAATGATTGAAGAAGTGCGTCTTTAGTCGACGGCGAAAGATTGGATGGGTTTCGGCTGTCCTAACTGGGGTGGGTAGTTCATTCCACCATTGTGGGGCAAGGACTGAGAATAGACAAGAAGGCAGAACTAAATTTCAAAGTTTAATTGCATTGACAAGTTGACAAATACATAACTTAATGCATCTTAATGAACATAAACAGGAAACACATCTTTAGGCCATCCTATATAACAAAATAAGAACACAATAAATCGGCCTAACAATAATAGCCTACACAACATGTCTAGTAAAGTACCTGCACAGCAGGATGTCTGGCAACACCACATTAGAATAGTATACACAAATATACTAGTATAATATAATAGTATACCCAAAAAACCCAAATATCGGTTATCGAATATCGATAATATAACAACCAAATATCAGTTATTCGATAGTTGCCCTTTATCTGGCACTATTTAAAAGTTTAACTGAGATCGGAATAAAGGAGTTTTTAAACCTATTTAGTCTAGAGCGTGGAACTCTAAACCTCATCCCATAGGGCAGTAGCTCATACTCGGCATGTAAGACATGGGAGGGGTCCGAGACTATTCTATTGGCTTGCCTTAGAGTAGCCTGTTAAAAAATAGACTGCAGGGATGGGTGACCTTTCACCCCTATGATCTTCCATGCAGTCTGCATCAGACGGACCAGTTTGGACTTTAATTGTACAGACAGGTTACCAAACCAAGCTGTAATACCGTATCTGATGAGACTCTCTAATACAGATTGGTAGAAAAGTAACAAACATGTTTTATCTTCACCATGAACTCTAAGGCGACGTAGAAAGTGCAGTCGTTGTTGTAGTCTGCTACACAGGCTATCTACATGGGTGTTCCAGGTTGGTGTGTTATCGACAAAAATCACAAGATATTTATATGAAGAGACCGGCGAGATGGACTGTGTGTGGATGACCACAGGCCTGTGGTCCCCAACACCTCTGGGGTCAAACACCATCTCCTCAGTCTTAACTGATTGAAAATGTTATTAACAGATTGCAGAATGGGTACAATACAGTAAGGCTCAATACACACAATTGTTAAGGGGATGCAGACCAGAGAAAGACTTTCGTCTTGTTTACACCAGGTCCCCCATTTTCTATTTATAATGAATTGTAAGTAGGGTGCAACTAGCACCGTGCAATCCATTCTTTGTGGATCTAGCCCTTAATGTTGCTAGTCTTTAGCACTTTGTGATTGAGCAGTTTGTCAGCCATCAGTTGAGTGTTTGCATGTGTTTTAGACAAGCATGTGTCCCTATCACGGACGGTTGGCCTCACTATCCAAAATGGGCAGGTTTTCCATAACTTACTATAGGAAATCTTGAGCTGTGGATGTTCATTCTTGAATTTCCGCCAAAGACTGTACGTTTCATTCAGAAAGCGCTTTTGCATTTTCACTTTCTTCCGCGTCAATGTGTCTCTCTTCCCTGTTGTTGCCCGTGAGTTATCATCACGTTCCAGAAACTCTTTGACTTTTGTCCTGGTAGAGAGAGGCAATGCATTTGCATGTTTCTTCTGAAGTCCAGTTCCTCTTCTGTATTTCCGCATCATCTTTGCAGAGAATCCAAGTTCCTTTTGAGCCAGATACACCAACTTGTACTTTTTCAGAATTCCCCCCCTTAGAATCTTTGAAATGACTTGCTTCTCTTTAGTGTTGGTGTCTCGCAGCTCTGACACTAGAGTATTGTGGAACAATATAGTGTCTTCCTGACATCACATTTCTTTGACTTCATTTGTTGTTTTGATTTTGATCGTGGCGATTCTTGTGGTTTGAGCTTATTTGACAGTCTTTCATATCGTTTTTTATATTTCTCCATATTTCGTTTTGCTCTCTCCAACATCAGGTTGGCTTCACACAGATCTCTGTAGACTTTACTTCTGTTTCTGTTTACCTTTTTTCGTCCTCTTTGTTGTGGGGTTTCTTGTGGTGTAGGCTGATTGGGACTTTCACATCTGGCAATAGGGACAGGGACAGCATTGTGTTGCTCAGGTTGTTGTGTTGGTGACACTGGTGGCCTATTCACTGTTAGGTAGTCATCCATATTTCATATTTGCTTATCGTTTGTTCTTTTGTTTCTTTGATTGATTCGCCATTGATGCCTTTTATATCTTTGTGTGCATTTGGGCTGCTGAGATATGCATTGCAGCTTACCCGTCTCTTTTCTCTTTTTATACCGCTCTTTTTCTTTTTGAAAGTATCTTTGATATTGTTCTGGATCATCTTTAAGTCTCTCTCTGTATGCTTTTGACCTTTGGCCTGTTGATTTAGGTGCCATGGTGAAGACACTAGCATAAACAAATACAAAAACCAATAAATAAATAAATAAATAACAATAAATATCAGTTATAAATTAGACACAACATATATTTACATATACATATACATACAAGTAATGTTATCAAAAAAAAAGAGCTATAAACAGATATCTTTGTCATTACCACCACACGTTGTCATTACCACCACACTTCATTGTGTGGCGGTAATGACCGTGATGGTAATGACATTTTCTTACTTTTAAGCTAACAGCTAGCATAACATCAAACTTGCTTATATTCAATTCTTAGCTAGCTAGCAATGTACTCAATGTACCTACAAATATGAAGAAGTTTGACTAAGATTCAAAAGCATTATCAAATTATAGTGTGTTTGGTAATGACACACAATAAACATATTCTGTAGTATGAGTAAGTAAATGTGAAAATATCTTACATTCCTGGTGATCAAAATGTCAGTCTTCCACTCTGACAGCCATGTGCTCCACTGTCACTACAGGTTGTAATGGGTACCAAAGCAAGGGGCGTAGCCAACACTTCATTGTATTGCAAATAGTTCAACGTGATGGTAATGACACAGATATTAAGGGACAAACCTATTTTGATATATTTTCTTTTCACATATTGTACTTAAGTTAAATATTTGGCAGAGAATCATTGATTCAAATGTAGTTATAGTAATATATACCTAAAAGTATTGTTTTTTAATAGTTTTTTCTAGAGAAATACAAGACCAAACGTTAAAACTCTGGATTGGGACAAGGTGAAAATGGTAAAATTCCAACATTAAACAACAAAAAATAAGATAAAAAATGTATGTTTTAAATTGAATAATTAAGTCTAGGTAAGTAATTAATTATACTAATCAATGATAGCATAAAGAATCTGGAAATATTTTTTTTTCTTTCAAATATATCCCAGGGACATGAAAATGCCCAAAATCAAATAATCACCATATAGTTGAATCAATGTTGATGCAATTCTACATTATTTCAATGTTGATCATATCATAGTTGAATCACTGATTGGAAATTCAATGTTCTTTCCATGTTGATCATAGCGAGCACTCTCAATGTTATTTTCTATGTCTGATATCAATGTTGATTCCAATCTTCAGCCTGACAAAAACACAATGTTGATTCAATCACTTTTTGCTATCTGGGGGCCATGCTGATATGATGCCTGAATTTCCCCAAGGGGATAAATAAAGGAATATCTTATCATATCTTATTCTGGTATTTTCAGAGAAACAACTTGAAAGATGTTAAGTTAGAGTATTGTGTACTTTCATAGTTAAAGACAGTAGAGGCTGAGGACTTTCTGGAATGTGATGTGAGTTGTACTGAAATTACTATTGGAAATAAATACATTATCTCCATCTCAGTTGTAGTGAGTGTAAAGAAGCAAAGAGCTCCTAGCCACCACCTGAGGAAGGTCCTTGCATTGAGAAAACATTCTCAATTCTCATTCTTAAAACATCTTATATTATATTATAAGATGTTTTAACTGCAGATGAAATGTCTTTGTACTGAAACGTTCCCAAATAAATATTATTTAACTGCAGATGAAAGGCCTTTGTACTCAAATGTTGTTCCCAAATAAAGACGTTTTAACTGCAGATTAAATGTATTTGTACTGAAACTTTTTTCCCAAATACAGATGTTTTAACTGCAGATGAAATGTCTTTGTACTGAAACGTTATTCCCAAATAAAGATTGAACTGCAGATGAAATGTCTTTGTACTCAAACGTTGATCCCAAGTAAAGATGTTGAAATGTCTTTGTACTGAAACTTTGTTCCCAAATACAGATGTTTTAACTGCAAATAAAGATGCTAGAGTGAAGACGCAGTCCTTGGACCTTGGTGATACAAAACTTAAATATATTACTTATACAATAAGTAAATATATTTCTTATGGCTATAACAACGTACATTATGTACGTCATACGCCAATTGGGGATCATAGACAATGCATGTGACGTGTGTAGGTTCCATCCTAGAGGCAAATCTTTCCTGTGACAAAATGGCATCCAATGTAATCAAAAAAGTCAACCAACAAACTAGATTCTTGTACCGGATCTCCTCTCTGGTAAACAAGAATACCCTGAAGACTCTGGCAGGAGCACTCATTCAATGGTACTACGACTATGCTTGAGAGAGAGTCCTACTGCTATGCTTGCACCTCATGGTACCAAAGCACCTCAAAGGCGCTAAAAACAAGATTACAAACATCACAAAACAAATTGGTCAGACTACTACTTGACCTTACTCCTAGAACCCACCTCACCCCTGCCAACTTTGACTACCTAGGATGGCTTAGAGTAGACGACAGAGTAGTAGTACAGCAACTTGCAATGGGCCTGGTCTACAAGATACACTACACGACTAAGGTACCCATGTACATGTCAAAATACTTCCCAAAGGTCAGTGAATATGACGACCACAACACCAGAGGGAGCTCCACAAATCATGTTAAACTCAGATTCGGCTCAAACAAGGGACTAAACACGTTTCACAATTATGCCACATCAATGTGGAATGCCCTACCCAAAGCTGTAAAGGAATGTGAATCACTACCCACTTTCAAAACCACTCTCAAAGAGCACCTACGGGATACTGCAATTCGAAACTGGCCCCTGTAAATGTAGAGTAAATGTCCTAACCAAATAATACACGAGACCCTCTTCTTGGGACCAAGTAAGGTTTTGTCAATATTCCAATGTACAGTTTTGCTTGTACAATTGTACAGTCCCCCCCCCCTGCCTACCCAACCCCCCCACCCCACCCACCCAACCACCTCCAATGTACAGTCCCCCCCCCCCACCCCACCTACCCACCCACCCACCTCCCCCGACCCCACCCCACCTACCCAACCTCCTCCAATGTACAGTTTCTACGTCAAATGTATATACTATCTTTTTTAGACTTTTTTTGTATCACAAACAGTACTGTATTTGTAAATCTGGTATGTCATAAATGTATAGATGTAGCAGTACTGTCTATCTGTATGTCGTGTATGTCATATATGTTATGATGAATTGAAAATGGGGGACCCTGATGTAAACAAGACGAAAGTCTTTCTCTGGTCTGCATCCCCTTAACAATTGTGTGTATTGAGCTGTACTGTATCCCAAGTGGCCAAAAGGTTCCAGCCCATTAATGGCCTGTATCCGGCAGGCCGGAAGAAATTAATAGGCCCTAGTCCGGTTGCCGGAATCGGCCCAGTAGGCGGCAATGACTGACTGCCCGGAACCGGCCCGAGTACACTGGGCCAGGTCCGGGGTTGCCGGAAGCGGTCAATGTCCGGTTGCCAGAAGCAGCCCAGATGCGGCCCAAAGGTCTGGTTGCCCGAAGCCTAGCCGACACTGCCAATGCAATACTGGTACTACACAGTAAATTCCGCAGAGTAAATTTGACTCAAACTGAGTACATTTGACTCAAACTGAGTAAAGACATTTTACTCAGTTTGAGTGAAATGTACTCAGTTTGAGTCAAATTTACTTTGTGGAATTTACTGTGTACCCAGTATTCTGCCAGAGCTACTCCACTATCTGCCTATGACCGTACATTACCGGAAATACAGTAGGAAATGGTTGATTAGTAATACAATGCCACATATTTAAGGACCCTTCCCTTTACCAATGGAGTATTGGCATGTCCCTCATTGAAAAATTCACAAGTTTACATGCTGTCTCCTACCTCACTGAAATATATTCTCAGTGTACATTGTACACAATATACATCATTCTGCAGTGAAGCTCAAATATCAAGTAAAGTAACAATTACCCCCATACATGCTACTTTTTCCAGTTAAAAATGACAACTTGAATAGATATTTAAACATTTATTAACAAAAAATATCACATCCTACTCTCTGAACCCAACGACAAAGCCTCCAATGAAATGAACCCATTGTTCCCCTGCAACAGCTTCTCCCACAGGGGATCTTCGATTAAACACCTGCTATCAGAAGAATATAGACAGTCAGAAAAAAGGTTCACTGTTTACTACTTAAGTACATTTAAAAGTAGAAACTTTGACTTTTACTCAAGTGTGTACTTTCACTTAAACTTTCATGTTAGTCTAGCTTAGCACAATTATTTAGGAGAATTAATACAAAAACCGAGTGATATGGCCGTTCAGTTGTAAATGAAAGCCTGCATTTAGTAAGACGTTGTTTATAAATGTCTTTTGGTTTGGTTATGAATGAATGACAGCATCTCTATAGCACAGCTCTATTACTAGGACATAAAGTGCTTTGGAATGACTGCATACATCTTTCACAACGGGTGGCCCCAGCAGGAATCAAACCCCTAACCGTGACAGTATTAGTGCCATTCTCGGAGTGCCAAGCACAAGACCCCAATGTTATGCGGGGCTCTGCTCATAGGCGGGCGGCTCGTGGCGTGGCTCATAGTCCTGGTAGTCCTGGTTGTAGAAGCAACCGTCGCCCTCCATGGAGCCCCCCCCTCCTCTCGTGTCACCCCATCGAGGTGATGGGTGGCGACCCTGACGGGGTGAGCCATGGTGGGGTGGTGGGGGGCCGGCAGGGGGAGGCCCCTGGCCCTGGGGGGGCTCCGGAGAAAAGCGCCAGGGGGCCGGGCCGGGAGGCGCCCCTGGGGCACCCCGGGAGGCATGGTCATAGCCTTACGGACCACGGGGAATAGGTGACGTGGGGGCGTGGCGTGACGGGGGTCTGGGGGAGCTGTCGCCGGCCCCGGCGAGGCATGCTGGTCCCTGACGTGGAGGGGACGGGACTTCCACTCACCGAACTACTTCCCTACACGAAAAGTGAAAAAGGCAAATAAAAAGAACGAACCACAAATTCAACGACAAAACGAAGACAGAAGAGAAGAGGATGAGATAGAGAGAGAGAGAGATGGAGAGAGAGAGAAGAGAGAGAGAAGAGAAAGAGAGATGGAGAGAGAGAAGAGAGAGAGAAGGAAAGCAAGATAACAAAATACAACAAGAGCCACAGCAACAATAATAATAATTTGTATCAATAATTTGTGATGCCATCACACAAACTGGCATTTAAAGGGTTACAATTCAAAATGTATTGAATATGTGTTTTTCTTATACAATACTTTGTGATGCCCATCACAAACACTGGAATTTAAATGGTAAAAATTCAAACATTCCTGCACCAGAATGCAGGAAATTAAGTCTTTGTAACAAAATAATGGTATTGGGAATACATTTGCCTCCTGCGTGAACTGTGCATAGCTGAATACTGTATTTTAACGTCGGCCATATGGTGGTACTTGGAGAGCCAGCTACGTTCTCAGGTGGTACTTGGTGTAAAAAGTTTGAGACCAGGGTGAGGCCAGGCTATGGAGGGCTTTGAAGGTGAGGAGTAGTGTTTTGAAGTTAATGCGTTCCTTGATCGGGAGCCAGTGGAGGGAGTGGAGGACAGGAGTGATGTGTTCGCGGGACCGGGTGTTAGTGAGGAGGCGGGTGGCTGAGTTTTGGACCATCTGCAGTTTATGGAGGGAGGTGATGCCAGTGAGGAGGGAGTTACAGTAGTCCAGGAGGGAGGAGATGAAGGCATGTATGAGGGATTCAGCAGCAGGGGGTAGAGGCAGTGACGGATTTTGGCAATGTTGCGGAGGTGAAAATATGAAGTTTTGACAATGGAGCGGACATGGGGGTCAAATGAGAGGGTGGGGTCGAGGATGACACCGAGGTTGCGGACTAGGGGGGAGGGGGTGATGGTGGAGTCATTGATGGTGAGTGTGATGGGTAATACAATAATTTATACTGTAGCATTACAAACCATTTTACAGCCAGGTCCTGCACCTCCGTTCTTGTCCTCTAGGAGCCATCGCAGCATGGCCAAGACCTTCCTCATCCAGCATACTGTCCTTCTGAAGCTCTGAGGTCATTAGTGGCCATGAACCTAGAGAGAGAGAGCGAGAATACGTTAGTAGATAGTCTAAGGCCAGTGATTCTCAATATTATTTTGCATATCTAGGACCTCTAATTTAGTCCACGTCATGCACATCTACATACAATATACTGTAGCATTACAAACCATTTGACAGCCAGGTCTTGCACCTCCGTTCTTGTCCTCTAAGAGCCATCGCAGCATGGCCAAGACCTTCCTCATCCAGCATACTGTCCTTCTGAAGCTCTGAGGTCATTAGTGGCCATGAACCTAGAGGGAGAGCAAGAATACGTTAGTAGATAGTCTAAGGCCAGTGATTCTCAATATTATTTTGCATATCTAGGACCTCTGATTTAGTCCACGTCATGTACATCTACATACAATATACTGTAGCATTACAAACCATTTGACAGCCAGGTCCTGCACCTCCATTCTTGTCCTCTAGGAGCCATCGCAGCATGGCCAAGACCTTCCTCATCCAGCATACTGTCCTTCTGAAGCTCTGAGGTCATTAGTGGCCATGAACCTAGAGAGAGAGAGCGAGAATACGTTAGTAGATAGTCTAAGGCCAGTGATTCTCAATATTATTTTGCATATCTAGGACCTCTAATTTAGTCCACGTCATGCACATCTACATACAATATACTGTAGCATTACAAACCATTTGACAGCCAGGTCCTGCACCTCCGTTCTTGTCCTCTAAGAGCCATCGCAGCATGGCCAAGACCTTCCTCATCCAGCATACTGTCCTTCTGAAGCTCTGAGGTCATTAGTGGCCATGAACCTAGAGAGAGAGAGCGAGAATACGTTAGTAGATAGTCTAAGGCCAGTGATTCTCAATATTATTTTGCATATCTAGGACCTCTGATTTAGTCCACGTCATGCACATCTACATACAATATACTGTAGCATTACAAACCATTTGACAGCCAGGTCCTGCACCTCCGTTCTTGTCCTCTAGGAGCCATCGCAGCATGGCCAAGACCTTCCTCATCCAGCATACTGTCCTTCTGAAGCTCTGAAGTAATTAGTGGCCATGAACCTAGAGAGAGAGAGAGCGAGAATACGTTAGTAGATAGTCTAAGGCCAGTGATTCTCAATATTATTTTGCATATCTAGGACCTCTAATTTAGTCCACGTCATGCACATCTACGTACAATATACTGTAGCATTACAAACCATTTGACAGCCAGGTCCTGCACCTCCGTTCTTGTCCTCTAGGAGCCATCGCAGCATGGCCAAGACCTTCCTCATCCAGCATACTGTCCTTCTGAAGCTCTGAAGTCATTAGTGGCCATGAACCTAGATAGAGAGAGAGCGAGAATACGTTAGTAGATAGTCTAAGGCCAGTGATTCTCAATATTATTTTGCATATCTAGGACCTCTGATTTAGTCCACGTCATGCACATCTACAATATACTGTAGCATTACAAACCATTTGACAGCCAGGTCCTGCACCTCCGTTCTTGTCCTCTAAGAGCCATCGCAGCATGGCCAAGACCTTCCTCATCCAGCATACTGTCCTTCTGAAGCTCTGAGGTCATTAGTGGCCATGAACCTAGAGAGAGAGAGAGTGAGAATACGTTAGTAGATAGTCTAAGGCCAGTGATTCTCAATATTATTTTGCATATCTAGGACCTCTAATTTAGTCCACGTCATGCACATCTACATACAATATACTGTAGCATTACAAACCATTTGACAGCCAGGTCCTGCACCTCCGTTCTTGTCCTCTAGGAGCCATCGCAGCATGGCCAAGACCTTCCTCATCCAGCATACTGTCCTTCTGAAGCTCTGAAGTCATTAGCGGCCATGAACCTAGAGAGAGAGAGCGATAATACCTTAGTAGATAGTCTAAGGCCAGTGATTCTCAATATTATTTTGCATATCTAGGACCTCTAATTTAGTCCACGTCATGCACATCTACATACAATATTCTGTAGCATTACAAACCATTTGACAGCCAGGTCCTGCACCTCCGTTCTTGTCCTCTAGGAGCCATTGCAGCATGGCCAAGACCTTCCTCATCTAGCATACTGTCCTTCTGAAGCTCTGAAGTCATTAGTGGCCATGAACCTAGAGAGAGAGAGCGAGAATACGTTAGTAGATAGTCTAAGGCCAGTGATTCTCAATATTATTTTGCATATCTAGGACCTCTAATTTACTCCACGTCATGCACATCTACATACAATATACTGTAGCATTACAAACCATTTGACAGCCAGGTCCTGCACATCCGTTCTTGTCCTCTAGGAGCCATCGCAGCATGGCCAAGACCTTCCTCATCCAGCATACTGTCCTTCTGAATCTCCGAAGTCATTAGTCGCCATGAACCTAGAGAGAGAGAGAGCGAGAATACGTTAGTAGATAGTCTAAGGCCAGTGATTCTCAATATTATTTTGCATATCTAGGACCTCTAATTTAGTCCACGTCATGCACATCTACATACAATATACTGTAGCATTACAAACCATTTGACAGCCAGGTCCTGCACCTCCGTTCTTGTCCTCTAGGAGCCATCGCAGCATGGCCAAGACCTTCCTCATCTAGCATACTGTCCTTCTGAAGCTCTGAAGTCATTAGTGGCCATGAACCTAGAGAGAGAGAGCGAGAATACGTTAGTAGATAGTCTAAGGCCAGTGATTCTCAATATTATTTTGCATATCTAGGACCTCTAATTTAGTCCACGTCATGCACATCTACATACAATATACTGTATCATTACAAACCATTTGACAGCCAGGTCCTGCACCTCTCCGTTCTTGTCCTCTAGGAGCCATCGCAGCATGGCCAAGACCTTCCTCATCCAGCATACTGTCCTTCTGAAGCTCTGAAGTCATTAGCGGCCATGAACCTAGAGAGAGAGAGAGCGATAATACCTTAGTAGATAGTCTAAGGCCAGTGATTCTCAATATTATTTTGCATATCTAGGACCTCTAATTTAGTCCACGTCATGCACATCTACATACAATATTCTGTAGCATTACAAACCATTTGACAGCCAGGTCCTGCACCTCCGTTCTTGTCCTCTAGGAGCCATCGCAGCATGGCCAAGACCTTCCTCATCTAGCATACTGTCCTTCTGAAGCTCTGAAGTCATTAGTGGCCATGAACCTAGAGAGAGAGAGCGAGAATACGTTAGTAGATAGTCTAAGGCCAGTGATTCTCAATATTATTTTGCATATCTAGGACCTCTAATTTACTCCACGTCATGCACATCTACATACAATATACTGTAGCATTACAAACCATTTGACAGCCAGGTCCTGCACATCCGTTCTTGTCCTCTAGGAGCCATCGCAGCATGGCCAAGACCTTCCTCATCCAGCATACTGTCCTTCTGAATCTCTGAAGTCATTAGTCGCCATGAACCTAGAGAGAGAGAGAGAGCGAGAATACGTTAGTAGATAGTCTAAGGCCAGTGATTCTCAATATTATTTTGCATATCTAGGACCTCTAATTTAGTCCACGTCATGCACATCTACATACAATATACTGTAGCATTACAAACCATTTGACAGCCAGGTCCTGCACCTCCGTTCTTGTCCTCTAGGAGCCATCGCAGCATGGCCAAGACCTTCCTCATCTAGCATACTGTCCTTCTGAAGCTCTGAAGTCATTAGTGGCCATGAACCTAGAGAGAGAGAGCGAGAATACGTTAGTAGATAGTCTAAGGCCAGTGATTCTCAATATTATTTTGCATATCTAGGACCTCTAATTTAGTCCACGTCATGCACATCTACATACAATATACTGTATCATTACAAACCATTTGACAGCCAGGTCCTGCACCTCTCTGTTCTTGTCCTCTAGGAGCCATCGCAGCATGGCCAAGACCTTCCTCATCCAGCATACTGTCCTTCTGAAGCTCTGAAGTCATTAGCGGCCATGAACCTATAGAGAGAGAGCGATAATACCTTAGTAGATAGTCTAAGGCCAGTGATTCTCAATATTATTTTGCATATCTAGGACCTCTAATTTAGTCCACGTCATGCACATCTACATACAATATTCTGTAGCATTACAAACCATTTGACAGCCAGGTCCTGCACCTCCGTTCTTGTCCTCTAGGAGCCATCGCAGCATGGCCAAGACCTTCCTCATCTAGCATACTGTCCTTCTGAAGCTCTGAAGTCATTAGTGGCCATGAACCTAGAGAGAGAGAGCGAGAATACGTTAGTAGATAGTCTAAGGCCAGTGATTCTCAATATTATTTTGCATATCTAGGACCTCTAATTTACTCCACGTCATGCACATCTACATATAATATACTGTAGCATTACAAACCATTTGACAGCCAGGTCCTGCACATCCGTTCTTGTCCTCTAGGAGCCATTGCAGCATGGCCAAGACCTTCCTCATCCAGCATACTGTCCTTCTGAATCTCTGATGTCATTAGTCGCCATGAACCTAGAGAGAGAGAGAGCGAGAATACGTTAGTAGATAGTCTAAGGCCAGTGATTCTCAATATTATTTTGCATATCTAGGACCTCTAATTTAGTCCACGTCATGCACATCTACATACAATATACTGTAGCATTACAAACCATTTGACAGCCAGGTCCTGCACCTCCGTTCTTGTCCTCTAGGAGCCATCGCAGCATGGCCAAGACCTTCCTCATCTAGCATACTGTCCTTCTGAAGCTCTGAAGTCATTAGTGGCCATGAACCTAGAGAGAGAGAGCGAGAATACGTTAGTAGATAGTCTAAGGCCAGTGATTCTCAATATTATTTTGCATATCTAGGACCTCTAATTTAGTCCACGTCATGCACATCTACATACAATATACTGTATCATTACAAACCATTTGACAGCCAGGTCCTGCACCTCTCCGTTCTTGTCCTCTAGGAGCCATCGCAGCATGGCCAAGACCTTCCTCATCCAGCATACTGTCCTTCTGAAGCTCTGAAGTCATTATTGGCCATGAACCTAGAGAGAGCGAGAATACGTCAGTAGATAGTCTAAGGCCAGTGATTCTCAATATTATTTTGCATATCGCTGCCGGCGGGACAAAACCTCATAACCCCATTTACATTTTTTTTTAATATAAATCAACTCCGTAGATCATCCTCCATATGTGTGTGTGGGTTTTACAAAGTTTAAACAAAGGGAAAGCATTAAACCGATCATCTGTCTAAACCTCCTAACTCTAGGACCGCTACTGTTCCTAATTTATGCAAATGACATGTCGTCAGCTTGTGACTGCAACTTGTTCCTGTTTGCGGACGACTCAGCCCTGCTGGTCTCTGACAAGAACAAGTTACAGGTTGAAAAAACCCTCAGCTCGGAACTAGGCAGAATCTGCATATGGCTCGCTGATAACAAACTATCATTACACATGGGCAAAACAGAGTCCATTCTCTTCGGTTCAAATAACAAACTCAGCAAGACCGACGGCTTCTCAGTTACAGTGGGTGACAATATTGTCACAAGGAAAGATGAAATTACCTACCTGGGGTCCATCCTAGAGGCTAATCTCTCCTGTGACAAAATGGCATCCAATGTAATAAAAAAAGTCAACCAACGAACTCGATTCTTGTACCGGATCTCCTCTCTGGTAAACAAGAACACCCTGAAGACTCTGGCAGGAGCACTCATTCAGGGGTACTACGACTATGCTTGCACCTCATGGTACCAAAGCACCTCAAAAGCGCTAAAAACAAAATTACAAACATCTCAAAACAAACTGGTCAGACTACTGCTTGACCTTACTCCTAGAACCCACCTCACCCCTGCCCACTTCGACAACCTAGGATGGCTTAGAGTAGACGACAGAGTACAACAACTTGCAATGGGCCTGGTCTACAAGATACACTACACGACCAAGGTACCCATGTACATGTCAAAATACTTCCCAAAGGTCAGTGAATACCACGATCACAACACCAGAGGGAGCTCCACAAATCATGTCAAACCCAGATTCGGCTCAAATAAGGGACTAAACACGTTTCGCAATTATGCCACATCAATGTGGAACGCCCTACCCAAAGCTGTAAAGGAATGTGGATCACTACCCACTTTCAAAACCTCTCTCAAGGGACACCTACGGGAGACTGCAATTCAACACTGGCCCCTGTAAATATCCTAACCCAATCATTCCAACCCCCTCCAATGTACAGTCATTTACCTAGTATGGTTTTGTCAATAGTTCAATGTACAATTGTGTTTGTTTGTACAGTGTCTCCTCCCCCCCCCCCTCAATGTACAGTGTTACTTGTTTATACAGTGTGCCCCCCGCCCCCCCCCCCCCCCCAACCACCTCCAATGTAAATTACCCAGTATGGTTGTCAATATCCCAATGTACCCGACCCCCCCCACCCAACCTCCAATGTACAGTTTCTACGTCAAATGTATATACTCCCTTTTCTTGACTCCTTCTGTATCACAAACAGTACTGTATTTGCAAATCTGGTATGTCATAAATGTATAGATGTAGCAGTACTGACTATCTGTATGTCATGTATGTCATATATGTCTATATGAATTGAAAATGGGGGACCCTGATGGAAACAAGACAAACGTCTTTCTCAGGTCTGCATCCCCTTAACAATTGTATGTATTGAGCCGTACTGTATTGTACCCATTCTGCAATCTGTTAAATAAAGTTTTCATTCATTCATTCATTCATTCATTCACCCTCAAATCTGTGTTCGTTTTTTTCATCTGCTGAAAAGTTGGGTTTTTGGAGTTATGAGGTTTTGTCCCACCAGCAGCGATATCTAGGACCTCTAATTTAGTCCACGTCATGCACATCTACATACAATATACTGTAGCATTACAAACCATTTGACAGCCAGGTCCTGCACCTCCGTTCTTGTCCTCTAGGAGCCATCGCAGCATGGCCAAGACCTTCCTCATCCAGCATACTGTCCTTCTGAAGCTCTGAAGT
This sequence comes from Notolepis coatsorum, assembly GCF_963971535.1. NCBI lineage: Eukaryota > Metazoa > Chordata > Actinopteri > Aulopiformes > Paralepididae > Notolepis > Notolepis coatsorum. Next base: position 97,877,085 of record NC_140177.1, read on the forward strand.
CATTAGCGGCCATGAACCTAGAGAGAGAGAGCGAGAATACCTTAGTAGATAGTCTAAGGCCAGTGATTCTCAATATTATTTTGCATATCTAGGACCTCTAATTTAGTCCACGTCATGCACATCTACATACAATATACTGTAGCATTACAAACCATTTGACAGCCAGGTCCTGCACCTCCGTTCTTGTCCTCTAGGAGCCATTGCAGCATGGCCAAGACCTTCCCCATCCAGCATACTGTCCTTCTGAAGCTCTGAAGTCATTAGTGGCCATGAACCTAGAGAGAGAGAGAGAGAGAGAGAGAGAGAGAGAGAGAGAGAGAGAGAGAGAGAGAGAGAATACGTTAGTAGATAGTCTAAGGCCAGTGATTCTCAATATTATTTTGCATATCTAGGACCTCTAATTTAGTCCATGTCATCCACATCTACATACAATATACTGTAGCATCCATCAACACTTCTTGATTTGTAAGAAGTCTTTGCAGAAGAGCTAAAAGTAAGGACATTCAACATTCAGTATATGAAGGCATTTACAGGATGACTCTTTCCAGCTGTTGAAATGAAAGTCCCAGATTGAAAAGTATATATATACACAGTCACACACACACACAATAAAAAATTTTATACATCACTTACACGCATGACCACTTGAAGATCTTGAAGACTTGGTAGATCTTGACCGTCTTGGGAGAGAGAGAGAGAAGGCATTACAGGATGACTCTTTGAAAATGATGTCCCAGATTAAAAAGTATATATTATATATACACAGTCACACACACAATAAAAAAAAATTATAGATCACTTACGACCACTTGAAGTATACCGGTAGTTGTTATTGAGCTGTCTTCTGCTTTCATGTCGTTGTTGAGATCCAGCACTGTAACAGTATTTGCTACATTAACAATGAAATTATATATTTTATAATTAAATTAAACCATGAAAGATCTGCGTGATATGCATTGGTTAGCTAACGTCAGTATTCTGCAGTCTAGGCCTGCTAGCAGTAGTGCTACTGTAGTTTACAGTTCCCGCCAGTTTCATAATATCGAGCAAATAACGTTACAGTAGACTAGTCACTGAAACACAGACTAAACAGCATTTATATCAGCAGCACGCATTACTTATAAATAATAAAATATATGTGTTGTACAATTACCTGAGATGAGAACAGTTGGTGACGACGTGAGGCTCTGCCTGTAGCAGTGTATGTAGCCTAGTAGCTAACGTGAGCTCGCGCTACACTCAGTGTATGTAGCCTATAGTAGCTAACGTGAACTCGCGCTACACTCAGTGTATGTAGCCTATAGTAGCTAACGTGAGCTTGCGCTACACTCAGTGTATGTAGCCTATAGTAGCTAACGTGAGCTCGCACTACACTCAGTGTATGTAGCCTATAGTAGCTAACGTGAGCTTGCGCTACACTCAGTGTATGTAGCCTATGGTAGCTAACATGAGCTTGCGCTACACTCAGTGTATGTAGCCTATAGTAGCTAACGTGAGCTCACGCTACACTCAGTGCCTATAGTAGCTAACGTGAGCTCACGCTACACTCAGTGTATGTAGCCTAGTAGCTAACGTGAGCTTGCGCTACACTCACTGAAACACAGACTAAACAGCACTCATTTATATTAGCGGTATTACTTATAAATAATCAAAAATATCTGCATAAATTACCTGAGATGAGAAGAAATGCAACCGTGTCGTACTGGTCTGACTGTGCCGCGCGCGTCAATAAAAAAAAAAAAAAAAAAAACACAATGCAACGCAGCTGTTAGTCAGTGTTGCCAAATTTGAGAGTATGCCCCCATGTGGCGATCCCTTGATTACATTGGGCGCGGTTGGGAAATTGTTAATCCGATCTGGCAACCCGCTCTTCCTTCACAGACTGCAGACCACGGTTTTCCAGACAATTATTATTTATATTATTTTATATAAAAGTTACTCAATCAACTTGCTTTATGCCTACAATCTCTCTGACAAATCTCAATGGCACAAGAATAACTTAAAATAATAATAATAATAATAATAATAATAATAATAATAATAATAATAATAATAATAATAATAATAATAATAATAATAATAATAATAATAATAATAATAATAATAATAATAATAATAATAATAATAATAATAATAATAGCTCTCTTTTCAAGTAAAATAATATGAAATAATGTTCGAATTAATACATCTTGTGTAGAAAATCCAGCTTTAACAAATTATCTCTGTATCTTTTCAATGTAAATAATAAATCAGTATCCTCACAAAGATACTAATCTAATTATCTTTAAAGTGCACTATGCAGTTTTGGATTTGTACATTTGCATATAGTGAACATGACATTTAGGTGGGTTTTGAGCAGTTTTTTTAATGAGTCCAGAGTTGGGGCGTTGCAGAGTTCAGCGAGGAGGGAGTTCCAGAGGGTGGGAGCTGCCACACTGAATTATAGGGTGACTTTTTGATAATTACATTATTTGAATAGCCTAAAATATCATTTTTATTGTAGCATAAAGTGTATACATGAATTGGCATAAATCTGGTCTAGAATAGCCTAATAGATATTTATGTTAAATTGTTTATTATTATTGTTTAGAATGACATTACATTAAAGGCTATATTTCTGTAACACACCATTTGCCCCCAGTGATAGCCGCACGCTCCAACCAGGGCCCCGTTCCCCGTACCTGGCTAACTGAGTTAGCCGGATAATTTCCAGGATAGCCTGACTTAAGCCGGACCTTTCTGTTCCCCGACGCTTGAGTGTCTAAATCACCATGACAACAGATCAAAAAGTTTGAGCCTGGTCGAGAGCAGGGTTAACTTCAGTTAGCCGGATGAACCATGGCCACGCCCCCGCAAATAAATGACAGCTCGCTTCCTGAAATGATTCTCACAGTCTAGAGATCCCATTTATACCATTCTGAATTATGTTTCTGTGCTTCTTTTTCCTAGAGGGGGCTTTTGAAATGTATAATAATAGAACTAAATGCTGATAATAAATCATATTCAGCCTATAGATTTACTTTGTCCTAAATAAAATAATGCATGTTGTAACTGAGGGGTTACAAAACCCTGACTGTATTAAAGATTGTGATAGATTAAACCACTGCTAGTTATGTACTTTAATTACTGGCCAGACAGTACATCAAATATAGATGGTGAACACCCACAAGAACACGGCATTGACAAAGAAATAGTATTTGAGGGTAATTTATTATTATTAGGCAACGTTAGGTTACAGAATGAGAATTAGGGTCGCGCTTGTATGGCGAAGAATATACGTAAAGTCAGTCAATAGCACGAGTCACTAAGAATAGCAGGAATACTACGATGGGTCTAAGTTGACACCACCTGTCGTATAGTAGCAACTATATAGGGCAACACTGGTACCGCCGGGAGACAATGGGTTCCCTCCGGGGGTGTAAGGCCTGGAGGGTAGAAGAATGTTCGGGTACTCCGTCTGATTCAATGAGGAATAAAGAGACTCCAGGTACAGGAGTCGGTCCTTGTAAATCCCTTGATCAGCAGCAAAGTAATAATTGTAATCCAAATGCTCGACAGCATTGATGACAGCTAGCCAGCCTCCGTCCACGAGGCCGGCCCGAGTTGTAATCCTCACGAGGTTGAATCCCAAACGATAGTGGAAATCAACGATGCTCTTCTCCGGGTACCACGTTCCAAATCAATATAATCCAACCAGTAATGGTTCTGCAATCGCCGACGCCGATTCTCCTGTGTACATGTCCAACGGTTCTCCGCCTAGGACTCCTCGGGTGTGGGCGACATATTTAGGCCACACACCCTGAAATATAATCTGATTGATTGGGGTAATGAGGGACTTAAAATTAGCCTATAGATTATGCATTTAACTTGTCGGCGAGGCTATTGAGCCGTACTGCAATCTGTTAATAAAGTTTTAAATCAATTAATCAATCAATGCCGTTAGAAAATCAGGATTTCTGCTATCGATACGTGCTGGCTTTTCAACTGAAGCGGCCGCGCGCACTTATCCTGGGTCTCAAGTCTGGTTCGAGTTAACGAGACTGAATCCACCTTCGAGGAACAGGAACATCCCGGCTTCAAACATCGGGTTAATTGAATCTGGATAATGGGACTCTTGATCGACTTAGTTGAACCAGGTACGGGGAATATGGCCCAGGGCTGGACTGGGACCAAAAATCGGCCCTGGCATTTTTGGCCCAGACCGGCCCACCATAATCGGTCGGACACCACCCACCAGTACATCATCCTTGCGATCCCCTTAAATAATTTGTATGGCTTTTACTCTTAAAGTAGAAAAACAAAAGGAATCTGTAAAATAATACAGTTAATTTCCTGTGAAAAAACATACATTTTTTACAGTGTACCACCTCAAAAACATCTCCCTTGTCCGACCCTCACTCTCAGATTCTGTGGCTGAGACCCTGATCCACTCATTTATCACCTCCCGGTTGGACTACTGCAACGGAGTCCTGTTCGGGGTACCCAGCAAAGCCCTGGACAGGCTCCAGTATGTACAGAACTCAGCTGCCAGGGTTCTCACTCACACCAAGCCCTAGCTGGCAGCACATCACCCCCACCCTCATCCACCTCCACTGGCTCCCAGTCAAGTTCCGGATCTCTTTTAAACTCCTGCTCCTCACCTACAAGTCCCTCCATGCCCCCCCCCCCGATACCTGTCTGATCTCCTCCACCAGCACACTCCATCCCGGAACCTACGATCCTCCGATCTGTATACATACTAAGCTGCTGGTCAAAGCTAACCACAGTATTACATTAGCTACTGGGCTGCTAGTTAAAGGCCTTAACCACAGTATTACATTAGCTACTGAGCTGCTGGTTAAAGGCATTAACCACAGTATTGTTATGTTAGCTACTGAGCTGCTGGTTAAAGGCCTTAACCACAGTGTTATGTTAGCTACTGAGCTGCTAGTTAACGGCCTTAACCACAGTATTACATTAGCTACTGAGCTGCTGGTTAAAGGCATTAACCACATGTTAGCTACTGAGCTGCTGGTTAAAGGCCTTAACCACAGTATTGTTATGTTAGCTACTGAGCTGCTAGTTAACTGCCTTAACCAGAGTATTACATTAGCTACTGAGCTGCTGGTTAAAGGCATTAACGACAGTATTGTTATGTTAGCTACTGAGCTGCTGGTTAAAGGCCTTAACCACAGTATTGTTATGTTAGCTACTGAGCTGCTAGTTAACGGCATTAACCACAGTATTACATTAGCTACTGAGCTGCTGGTTAAAGGCATTAACCACAGTATTGTTATGTTAGCTACTGAGCTGCTGGTTAAAGGCCTTAACCACAGTATTGTTATGTTAGCTACTGAGCTGCTAGTTAAAGGCCTTAACCACAGTATTACATTAGCTACTGATCAGCTGCTGGTTAAAGGCCTTAACCACAGTATTGTTATGTTAGCTACTGAGCTGCTGGTTAAAGGCCTTAACCACAGTATTACATTAGCTACTGAGCTGCTGGTTAAAGGCATTAACGTTAGGTTATGACTATAACCAAGTTCTGTTAGTTAGGGGCGATGCTTGGCATCGCCTTCTGCACTATCTCGCGTACGTGCACGCGTACTGAATAAACCACAAATGTACCTCTAATACCAGTATTAGTCTGACCACACCCCTCATCAGCTTACCTTCATAAGCAGGTGTGTGGTCACCTGCTCTCCTCCTTCCCAAGCTTTCACCACAAGGTGAGGACAAGGGCTGCAGCGGCGTCCGATGCCAAGCATCGCCCCTAACTAACAGAACTTGGTTATAGTCATAACCTAACGTTCTGTATCGTTAGTGGCTTAGCTTGGCATCGCCTTCTGCACAAGGGAGGCCAAGCGGAGCCACTTGGCTGACAAATACACCCCGCTGACAGCCCCCCAAAACCATCAGAACAGGGAGGGCCGAGCCCCCCCGACCCCCCCTAATGGAGGGTAGCCCCCCTATTAGGGACGTCACGGGAGGGCGACGGACCCGACCGTGCGAAGAGGCACTCAAGCAACTCAACGCACAGGGTGAGCAGACCGTGGCTTGACCCCACGACTACACACACGCACAACCCGCATGCCACCCGGGAACGAACGGAGGAACAACCTCGTTACTGCCCCCAGAATCACGGGGTCAAGGGCAAACCCAACCCCGTGGCAAGGCCGTAGCAGCGGAGCACGAAGGAAGACCCAGACCCACCAAAAGGACTGGACTCCCTGGAATGGGGGCCCGGAGAAGTCCATGATGCCAGCATCAAGACCCCACCAGGTGGGCACGTAGTGCCCCGCCCCCCACATCGCCAGCGTATTCGGACAAAGGCCCCTCAGTTACTGCACCTGGTATTCCCAGGCGGAACCAACCAGGCCAGAACCTGCCCAGCTTCCGAGATCGGACGAGACCGGGCGTGTTCAGGTCGGTATGGCCGTAAGCCGAGCGGGCCCCGTCCCCCCAATAGTACACCGCCTGGCACACTGACCCTGCAGAATAGGCAGTCAGCATGGCCGTAAGCACACAAAAAAGGTTAACCAACGGAAGCAGGCAGCGCACCGGGGAAAAACCAGGCAACAGGCTGTTAACCCTAGCCTGGAGACTGCGGACGAGACAGGCGCCAGAGGGGACAGCTGAACACAGCCGCCCCGGCGGAAGGAGCGTAAGCTGGCGGTGTTGCATGACCAAGCCTCCATTTAACAACCCCCACCAAGAGGGGTCGAGGCAGAGAAGGCTGACACGATCGGCAGACGTCATGAACGTGCAGGGGCACCCTCAACCGGTGAACCCGGGAGTTGACACTGCTCCAACACACCAGGGAATCAACCACCTCGGTGTTACCCAATGCGGTGGTTGTTCCTATAACCCCTCAAGAAAAAACTCCAAAACACACCTGCGGGTATACACCGGCTATACCGCAGTACAAGTGTTTCAGTTTCCAAAAAGGGTTAACCCAGGCCTACGGGTCGCAAACATCACTTCGGACCGGGCCTGGCGGCACGGGAAGCACAGGGTCACCAGAGGAGGTCAAAAAACCACCCCCACAGGCCCCTCTTCGCCATGCGTGAGAGAGGAGCGAAAAATAATGGAGAACCAGCCCCTAAGCACACCGTACCTGGTATTCCCCGGCGGTCTCCCAACCAAGTACTAACCAGGACCAACCTGTGTAGCGGCCGAGATCCGACGAGATCGAGCGCGTACAGAATGGCATGGCTGTAAGCCATGACGACAGTGCTGAGTAAAAACATACCCAACCAGGGTCTCCATAGCGCTTAACCCTGTGACACCCAGACCGACCTGGCATTTTTCCCCCTGAAAAAAGCCCAAGTCCCTCAGGGTACCAGAACAGCAGATCTGCATCCCCGGCGGACAACGGGTTCAACTGATCTGGACCAGCGTGACCAGAACCAGTCCCGTGCCCTAACCACGCCGACATGCCTACTCCAGGAGAAGGGCAGATATGCGTGTTGATCTTAACATGAAAAGAAGGCGCCACCCAGACGTCGGGACGAACCGCGCCTGGTGGCCCACCCCAAGGGCGTGAGACCCCACTACATATGTTCAGATCCATCCCGTCATCATCCCCCAGACATGAACGAGGATCCGTCGACAACCCACCCAGGTCATGGGATGTGGTCGCCGGAAGAGGAAAAACCCCCATCTCAGTTGCTTTATAAAAACGCTGTTTCAACCACAAGCAACTAAGGCGTGCCAGTCAATCGCCTGTTTACAGCGAGCTAGCACTATACGTGCGTCGGGACACACCCCCATCAATGAACAGGCTATTTAGACCTGTCATTGAATCCCCAAGGCGCCCAGGGGAACGACAAGAGGGGTGTGACACTCCCTAACTCCAACACTTCTGGAACAGAAAGAAGGAAGCATCAACAGTATGTATCCCAGTCTACACAGCCGGGGTAAAAAATTTTCACATTTTTACATCCCACCACCCTCCCATAGGAAAGAGACGGGGATCCCCAGAGAGACTTCCCACGCGAGCTGTACAGATTGAAAAGAATATATTGCACCTTGAGCCATGTAAAAAACTGGTTTTAGGGCCTCCGGGGAAGAGGCACCGAACCCATACACACTCAATAAACGAATTGAATCGAATATACATACAATAGAAAAGGACCCTTCTAGAGGGTCCACTCACTTTGACAATCTGAGGAGGAAGGCTCTGTACTCTGATGGAGGCTTCCTCACATGGAAGAAGGAGTCCGAACTCACAGAAGGCCTGAGTAGGCGCTTGGTGAGGAGGAGCCCTGACCACCCCCCCTGAAAACAGATCCATCACATGGACCTGAACAGCACACGGAAGTCCTACCAACAGAGACGCGCACGGTGACGTACTCTATGGCGGGGGAATTCCTGCGGTGCACACGCCCAATATACCAGGCCGTGGGACCAGGAACTCCCTCCCCCCCCCCCCCCCCCCCCCCCCCGTAACGTGCCGAACCGCCACGTGACGGGAACCTTGAAGGACAGGGGGTGTACCCCTGACCGACAGAACAATGGGGAGAGGAAAGGTTACCAGTTCACCCCTTTACGACCCCACACCCATGATACGACGTAACGACAAAAAGAGAATATGACACAGTCATAGTCAGCTCTATGAAGCGTTTCACAGCTCCACACAGCGCACGAGCTAACCTGCTATCTGATTTTTACTAAGGAAAAACACAGAATAGAGAGGGCTCTAAGAACCCCGGTCCAACATACACATGTGCTTCTGTGGCCAGTACAACCCAGTTGTAGGTCACATGACACACACAACCCATCATCACCTACAAAAAATGGCAAAAACACTCAACAGAGGAACGCCGTTTTTTTTCACAATGAGAGAATACATCATTCTTGATTAGTATCGACCACAGGCCTTGCTAAGCACACATGACAGCAACCAAACCAATTTCCCTTTAGGAAATAAGTTTCTCCAGCAGATTTAGCACAACCTCAGCAATCAAGCTGAGAGTTACATCGTATCCCTACCACACAAAAGACACAATTAATGCACAACATGTCTGATAGGAGGTGATAAAGTCCCCAGGGAACCGGGGGGGGAAACACAATCCTCCTATTTTACCCTCAATACGGCCAGTTAAACAGGAAAACCTGTTAATGTGTGAACTCACTGTTCATTGTCATTACAGTCTGAGAAAGAACATTCTTTCACTCACTCGTCACCAAGCATAGCTTCATAGGTTAGTTGCCTTAGTAGTGAGTACACGGTACACATAAACACCATGATGTTTCTCACACAACAACCAGATCAATACATCACGACCTGCACGGAGAAGCTAACTGCCAGTGACAAAAACAGCTCACACACAACCCGCAACGTATCTCAAATGCATTGCAACAACACACGTTTTGGGAAAAAACACCGTTATTCACAATACATTTAGCAAGGTAAAACCAGAAGACGTGTTTATGAGGTCTGGCCAACCCCGTACCTGCCCGGAACGCAGATCAGCGAAGTGCAGTCACAAGCCACCGTAGAACACAGCCGTCCCGTGTTGTTCGATCCGGGCAGCGTCGCCGCTCCACCAGTCGCTACAGTCCTCTTTGTTGACGCAATCCCCGTCTAGGTTCAGGCAGGGTCGACGAACATCCCCTGTCAAGGATGACGTCGTGGTCAAGAGTGTAAAACATGTTAAAAATCAAAGCACGTTCAACAGAATAGCATCAAGCTAACGGCTGCTCCAACCGTTCGGGTGCTATCGCTTCCGCTCGCGAGACGCCGATCTACGACGCACGCGATCAGGAGCGAGCTCCCGGCGGCGCGCGAGAAGCCAAGCTACCCCGCGCCAGGCCACCGACCGGCTAACCGTAAGCTATGAACATGTAAACAATGACATAACACTCACCCAGACAGGCCGCCGTTCTGAACCCTCCTCACTTTTTAAGAGAAAAGAGAAAACAAGACGTCAACACCGCTTCACAACGGTGACATTAACACGTCCGGCGGAATCAGCACAGTACCAACTGGCCTGTATAGCTGACTTTGAACATGAATCTGCCGCTATCGCACATTACATGCACATATCCCCTCGTGAAGGAATACTCTCATTTGGATATGAAAGATGGGGTCTTAACACGGTGACAGAGAGAATCCACTCGTCCAGAACACACAGGGATCACCAGTGTCAATGGTCGCGGCCCACTAGTTAAAACTATAATGGTCGCCAGACCAAGGCCTTCTGTCGCCTAGACGGCTAAACAAAGGACCCTAGCCTGGGGCCGGTTTCCATAAACTTTGTCAAGTAGCCCCCATAGCACTAACAGACAAGTGGAGCCCGCCAGCAAACACTACTCACCCAACCTGGAACGCACCGCTCCTCACAACAGCGGCATGTCCGACAGTTCAGCTGTGGCCTGACAGGTTTCACCCCAACAAACACAGCAAGGAACTGCAGTTGAGAAGCATGCAGCGGCGTGCTCCCCATACGAAAACCGGTGGAGGGTTTGTAGAATGATCATCATCTTCTAGACACTCCAGTACGAAGACAATATCGCCGTATTTTCTCGAAAATAGTGAGAGAGAAAATAAAGATATGATGTCAACGTATCCTTGTTTCCCAAGCTGTTCCTAATCCAATTTCTTCCATCATGGTGTCAAGTGTGGGGATCTACCGAGGCACCTCTTCCTTGTGGTGAAAGCGAGAAGGAGGAGAGCAGGTGACCACACACCTGCTTATGAAGGTAAGCTGATGAGGGGTGTGGTCAGACTAATACTGGTATTAGAGGTACATTTGTGGTTTATTCAGTACGCGTGCACGTACGCGAGATAGTGCAGAAGGCGATGCCAAGCTAAGCCACTAACGATACAGAACCACAGTATTGTTATGTTAGCTACTGAGCTGCTAGTTAAAGGCCTTAACCACAGTATTACATTAGCTACTGATCAGCTGCTGGTTAAAGGCCTTAACAACAGTATTGTTATGTTGGCTACTGAGCTGCTGGTTAAAGGCCTTAACCACAGTATTGTTATGTTAGCTACTGAGCTGCTAGTTAATTAAAGGCCTTAACCACAGTATTACATTAGCTACTGAGCTGCTAGTTAACAGCCTTATAACCACAGTAGTACATTAGCTAATGAGCTGCTGGTTAAAGGCATTAACCACAGTATTGTTATGTTAGCTACGTTGAGCTGCTAGTTAACGGCCTTAACCACAGTATTACATTAGCTACTGAGCTGCTGGTTAAAGGCATTAACCACAGTATTGTTATGTTAGCTACTGAGCTGCTGGTTAAAGGCCTTAACCACAGTATTGTTATGTTAGCTACTGAGCTGCTAGTTAAAGGCCTTAACCACAGTATTGTTATGTTAGCTACTGAGCTGCTAGTTAAAGGCCTTAACCACAGTATTACATTAGCTACTGAGCTGCTAGTTAAAGGCCTTAACCACAGTATTACATTAGCTACTGATCAGCTGCTGGTTAAAGGCCGTAACCACAGTATTGTTATGTTAGCTACTGAGCTGCTGGTTAAAGGCCTTAACCACAGTATTGTTATGTTAGCTACTGAGCTGCTAGTTAAAGGCCTTAACCACAGTATTACATTAGCTACGCTGCTGGTTAAAGGCCTAGCCACAGTATTGTTATGTTAGCTACTGAGCTGCTAGTTAAAGGCCTTAACCACAGTATTACATTAGCTACTGATAAGCTGCTGGTTAAAGGCCTTAACCACAGTATTGTTATGTTAGCTACTGAGCTGCTGGTTAAAGGCCTTAACCACAGTATTGTTATGTTAGCTACTGAGCTGCTAGTTAAAGGCCTTAACCACAGTATTACATTAGCTACTGAGCTGCTGGTTAAAGGCCTTAACCACAGTATTACATTAGCTACTGAGCTGCTAGTTAACGGCCTTATAACCACAGTATTACATTAGCTACTGAGCTGCTGGTTAAAGGCCTTAACCACAGTATTACATTAGCTACTGAGCTGCTAGTTAAAGGCCTTAACCACAGTATTACATTAGCTACTGATCAGCTGCTGGTTAAAGGCCTTAACCGCAGTATTGTTATGTTAGCTACTGAGCTGCTGGTTAAAGGCCTTAACCACAGTATTGTTATGTTAGCTACTGAGCTGCTAGTTAAATGCCTTAACCACAGTATTGTTATGTTAGCTACTGAGCTGCTAGTTAAAGGCCTTAACCACAGTATTACATTAGCTACTGAGCTGCTAGTTAAAGGCCTTAACCACAGTATTACATTAGCTACTGATCAGCTGCTGGTTAAAGGCTGTAACCACAGTATTGTTATGTTAGCTACAGAGCTGCTGGTTAAAGGCCTTAACCACAGTATTGTTATGTTAGCTACTGAGCTGCTAGTTAAAGGCCTTAACCACAGTATTACATTAGCTACGCTGCTGGTTAAAGGCCTAGCCACAGTATTGTTATGTTAGCTACTGAGCTGCTAGTTAAAGGCCTTAACAACAGTATTACATTAGCTACTGATCAGCTGCTGGTTAAAGGCCTTAACCGCAGTATTGTTATGTTAGCTACTGAGCTGCTGGTTAAAGGTCTTAACCACAGTATTGTTATGTTAGCTACTGAGCTGCTAGCTAAAGGCCTTAACCACAGTATTACATTAGCTACTGAGCTGCTGGTTAAAGGCCTTAACCACAGTATTACATTAGCTACTGAGCTGCTAGTTAACGGCCTTATAACCACAGTATTACATTAGCTACTAAGCTGCTGGTTAAAGGCCTTAACCACAGTATTACATTAGCTACTGAGCTGCTAGTTAACGGCCTTATAACCACAGTATTACATTAGCTAATGAGCTGCTGGTTAAAGGCATTAACCACAGTATTGTTATGTTAGCTACTGAGCTGCTGGTTAAAGGCCTTAACCACAGTGTTATGTTAGCTACTGAGCTGCTAGTTAACGGCCTTAACCACAGTATTACATTAGCTACTGAGCTGCTGGTTAAAGGCATTAACCACATGTTAGCTACTGAGCTGCTGGTTAAAGGCCTTAACCACAGTATTGTTATGTTAGCTACTGAGCTGCTAGTTAACTGCCTTAACCAGAGTATTACATTAGCTACTGAGCTGCTGGTTAAAGGCATTAACGACAGTGTTGTTATGTTAGCTACTGAGCTGCTGGTTAAAGGCCTTAACCACAGTATTGTTATGTTAGCTACTGAGCTGCTAGTTAACGGCATTAACCACAGTATTACATTAGCTACTGAGCTGCTGGTTAAAGGCATTAACCACAGTATTGTTATGTTAGCTACTGAGCTGCTGGTTAAAGGCCTTAACCACAGTATTGTTATGTTAGCTACTGAGCTGCTAGTTAAAGGCCTTAACCACAGTATTACATTAGCTACTGATCAGCTGCTGGTTAAAGGCCTTAACCACAGTATTGTTATGTTAGCTACTGAGCTGCTGGTTAAAGGCCTTAACCACAGTATTACATTAGCTACTGAGCTGCTGGTTAAAGGCATTAACCACAGTATTGTTATGTTAGCTACTGAGCTGCTAGTTAAAGGCCTTAACCACAGTATTACATTAGCTACTGATCAGCTGCTGGTTAAAGGCCTTAACAACAGTATTGTTATGTTGGCTACTGAGCTGCTGGTTAAAGGCCTTAACCACAGTATTGTTATGTTAGCTACTGAGCTGCTAGTTAATTAAAGGCCTTAACCACAGTATTACATTAGCTACTGAGCTGCTAGTTAACAGCCTTATAACCACAGTAGTACATTAGCTAATGAGCTGCTGGTTAAAGGCATTAACCACAGTATTGTTATGTTAGCTACGTTGAGCTGCTAGTTAACGGCCTTAACCACAGTATTACATTAGCTACTGAGCTGCTGGTTAAAGGCATTAACCACAGTATTGTTATGTTAGCTACTGAGCTGCTGGTTAAAGGCCTTAACCACAGTATTGTTATGTTAGCTACTGAGCTGCTAGTTAAAGGCCTTAACCACAGTATTGTTATGTTAGCTACTGAGCTGCTAGTTAAAGGCCTTAACCACAGTATTACATTAGCTACTGAGCTGCTAGTTAAAGGCCTTAACCACAGTATTACATTAGCTACTGATCAGCTGCTGGTTAAAGGCCGTAACCACAGTATTGTTATGTTAGCTACTGAGCTGCTGGTTAAAGGCCTTAACCACAGTATTGTTATGTTAGCTACTGAGCTGCTAGTTAAAGGCCTTAACCACAGTATTACATTAGCTACGCTGCTGGTTAAAGGCCTAGCCACAGTATTGTTATGTTAGCTACTGAGCTGCTAGTTAAAGGCCTTAACCACAGTATTACATTAGCTACTGATAAGCTGCTGGTTAAAGGCCTTAACCACAGTATTGTTATGTTAGCTACTGAGCTGCTGGTTAAAGGCCTTAACCACAGTATTGTTATGTTAGCTACTGAGCTGCTAGTTAAAGGCCTTAACCACAGTATTACATTAGCTACTGAGCTGCTGGTTAAAGGCCTTAACCACAGTATTACATTAGCTACTGAGCTGCTAGTTAAAGGCCTTAACCACAGTATTACATTAGCTACTGAGCTGCTAGTTAAAGGCCTTAACCACAGTATTACATTAGCTACTGATCAGCTGCTGGTTAAAGGCCTTAACCGCAGTATTGTTATGTTAGCTACTGAGCTGCTGGTTAAAGGCCTTAACCACAGTATTGTTATGTTAGCTACTGAGCTGCTAGTTAAATGCCTTAACCACAGTATTGTTATGTTAGCTACTGAGCTGCTAGTTAAAGGCCTTAACCACAGTATTACATTAGCTACTGAGCTGCTAGTTAAAGGCCTTAACCACAGTATTACATTAGCTACTGATCAGCTGCTGGTTAAAGGCTGTAACCACAGTATTGTTATGTTAGCTACAGAGCTGCTGGTTAAAGGCCTTAACCACAGTATTGTTATGTTAGCTACTGAGCTGCTAGTTAAAGGCCTTAACCACAGTATTACATTAGCTACGCTGCTGGTTAAAGGCCTAGCCACAGTATTGTTATGTTAGCTACTGAGCTGCTAGGTAAAGGCCTTAACCACAGTATTACATTAGCTACTGATCAGCTGCTGGTTAAAGGCCTTAACCGCAGTATTGTTATGTTAGCTACTGAGCTGCTGGTTAAAGGTCTTAACCACAGTATTGTTATGTTAGCTACTGAGCTGCTAGCTAAAGGCCTTAACCACAGTATTACATTAGCTACTGAGCTGCTGGTTAAAGGCCTTAACCACAGTATTACATTAGCTACTGAGCTGCTAGTTAACGTCCTTATAACCACAGTATTACATTAGCTACTAAGCTGCTGGTTAAAGGCCTTAACCACAGTATTACATTAGCTACTGAGCTGCTAGTTAACGGCCTTATAACCACAGTATTACATTAGCTAATGAGCTGCTGGTTAAAGGCATTAACCACAGTATTGTTATGTTAGCTACGTTGAGCTGCTAGTTAACGGCATTAACCACAGTATTACATTAGCTACTGAGCTGCTGGTTAAAGGCCTTAACCACAGTATTACATTAGCTACTGAGCTGCTAGTTAACAGCCTTATAACCACAGTATTACATTAGCTAATGAGCTGATGGTTAAAGGCATTAACCACAGTATTGTTATGTTAGCTACGTTGAGCTGCTAGTTAACGGCCTTAACCACAGTATTACATTAGCTACTGAGCTGCTGGTTAAAGGCATTAACCACAGTATTGTTATGTTAGCTACTGAGCTGCTGGTTAAAGGCATTAACCACAGTATTGTTATGTTAGCTACTGAGCTGCTAGTTAAATGCCTTAACCACAGTATTGTTATGTTAGCTACTGAGCTGCTAGTTAAAGGCCTTAACCACAGTATTACATTAGCTACTGAGCTGCTAGTTAAAGGCCTTAACCACAGTATTACATTAGCTACTGATCAGCTGCTGGTTAAAGGCCGTAACCACAGTATTGTTATGTTAGCTACTGAGCTGCTGGTTAAAGGCATTAACCACAGTATTGTTATGTTAGCTACTGAGCTGCTAGTTAAAGGCCTTAACCACAGTATTACATTAGCTACGCTGCTGGTTAAAGGCCTAGCCACAGTATTGTTATGTTAGCTACTGAGCTGCTAGTTAAAGGCCTTAACCACAGTATTACATTAGCTACTGATCAGCTGCTGGTTAAAGGCCTTAACCGCAGTATTGTTATGTTAGCTACTGAGCTGCTGGTTAAATGCCTTAACCACAGTATTGTTATGTTAGCTACTGAGCTGCTAGCTAAAGGCCTTAACCACAGTATTACATTAGCTACTGAGCTGCTAGTTAACGGCCTTATAACCACAGTATTACATTAGCTAATGAGCTGCTGGTTAAAGGCATTAACCACAGTATTGTTATGTTAGCTACGTTGAGCTGCTAGTTAACGGCATTAACCACAGTATTACATTAGCTACTGAGCTGCTGGTTAAAGGCCTTAACCACAGTATTACATTAGCTACTGAGCTGCTATTTAACAGCCTTCTAACCACAGTATTACATTTGCTAATGAGCTGATGGTTAAAGGCATTAACCACAGTATTGTTATGTTAGCTACGTTGAGCTGCTAGTTAACGGCCTTAACCACAGTATTACATTAGCTACTGAGCTGCTGGTTAAAGGCATTAACCACAGTATTGTTATGTTAGCTACTGAGCTGCTGGTTAAAGGCATTAACCACAGTATTGTTATGTTAGCTACTGAGCTGCTAGTTAAATGCCTTAACCACAGTATTGTTATGTTAGCTACTGAGCTGCTAGTTAAAGGCCTTAACCACAGTATTACATTAGCTACTGAGCTGCTAGTTAAAGGCCTTAACCACAGTATTACATTAGCTACTGATCAGCTGCTGGTTAAAGGCCGTAACCACAGTATTGTTATGTTAGCTACTGAGCTGCTGGTTAAAGGCCTTAACCACAGTATTGTTATGTTAGCTACTGAGCTGCTAGTTAAAGGCCTTAACCACAGTATTACATTAGCTACGCTGCTGGTTAAAGGCCTAGCCACAGTATTGTTATGTTAGCTACTGAGCTGCTAGTTAAAGGCCTTAACCACAGTATTACATTAGCTACTGATCAGCTGCTGGTTAAAGGCCTTAACCGCAGTATTGTTATGTTAGCTACTGAGCTGCTGGTTAAAGGCCTTAACCACAGTATTGTTATGTTAGCTACTGAGCTGCTAGCTAAAGGCCTTAACCACAGTATTACATTAGCTACTGAGCTGCTGGTTAAAGGCCTTAACCACAGTATTACATTAGTTACTGAGCTGCTGGTTAAAGGCATTAACCACAGTATTGTTATGTTAGCTACTGAGCTGCTGGTTAAAGGCCTTAACCACAGTATTGTTATGTTAGCTACTGAGCTGCTAGTTAAATGCCTTAACCACAGTATTGTTATGTTAGCTACTGAGCTGCTAGTTAAAGGCCTTAACCACAGTATTACATTAGCTACTGAGCTGCTAGTTAAGGGCCTTAACCACAGTATTACATTAGCTACTGATCAGCTGCTGGTTAAAGGCCGTAACCACAGTATTGTTATGTTAGCTACTGAGCTGCTGGTTAAAGGCCTTAACCACAGTATTGTTATGTTAGGTACTGAGCTGCTAGTTAAAGGCCTTAACCACAGTATTACATTAGCTACGCTGCTGGTTAAAGGCCTAGCCACAGTATTGTTATGTTAGCTACTGAGCTGCTAGTTAAAGGCCTTAACCACAGTATTACATTAGCTACTGATCAGCTGCTGGTTAAAGGCCTTAACCGCAGTATTGTTATGTTAGCTACTGAGCTGCTGGTTAAAGGCCTTAACCACAGTATTGTTATGTTAGCTACTGAGCTGCTAGCTAAAGGCCTTAACCACAGTATTACATTAGCTACTGAGCTGCTGGTTAAAGGCCTTAACCACAGTATTACATTAGCTACTGAGCTGCTAGTTAACGGCCTTATAACCACAGTATTACATTAGCTACTAAGCTGCTGGTTAAAGGCCTTAACCACAGTATTACATTAGCTACTGAGCTGCTAGTTAACGGCCTTATAACCACAGTATTACATTAGCTAATGAGCTGCTGGTTAAAGGCATTAACCACAGTATTGTTATGTTAGCTACGTTGAGCTGCTAGTTAACGGCATTAACCACAGTATTACATTAGCTACTGAGCTGCTGGTTAAAGGCATTAACCACAGTATTGTTATGTTAGCTACTGAGCTGCTGGTTAAAGGCCTTAACCACAGTATTGTTATGTTAGCTACTGAGCTGCTAGTTAAAGGCCTTAACCACAGTATTGTTATGTTAGCTATGAGCTGCTAGTTAAAGGCCTTAACCACAGTATTACATATACTCTTGTTAGCTTTATGAGGCTACATCAACACGCTGCTATGATTGCAGCTAATGTTAGCTTTATGAGGCTACATCAACACGCTGCTATGATTGCAGCTAATGTTAGCTTTATGAGGCTACATCAACACGCTGCTATGAGTGCAGCTAATGTTAGCTTTATGAGGCTACATCAACACGCTGCTATGAGTGCAGCTAATGTTAGCTTTATGAGGCTACATCAACACGCTCCTATGAATGCAGCTATTTATGAGGCTACATCAACAGGCTCCTATGAGTGCAGCTAATGTTAGCTTTATGATGCTACATCAACAGGCTCCTATGAGTGCAGCTAATGTTAGCTTTATGAGGCTACATCAACACGCTGCTATGAGTGCAGCTAATGTTAGCTTCATGAGGCTACATCAACACGCTGCTATGAGTGCAGCTAACGTTAGCTTTATGAGGCTACATCAACACGCTGCTATGAGTGCAGCTAATGTTAGCTTTATGAGGCTACATCAACATGCTGCTATGAGTGCAGCTAATGTTAGCTTTATGAGGCTACATCAACACGCTGCTATGAGTGCAGATAATGTTAGCTTTATGAGGCTACATCAACACGCTGCTATGAGTGCAGCTAATGTTAGCTTTATGAGGCTACATCAACACGCTGCTATGAGTGCAGCTAATGTTAGCTTTATGAGGCTACATCATTAATTTGACCCCCCCCCCCGTGCTCTCTCCTCCCCGATTTCAATGTAATGCGGAAGTGTAGTGGTCTATTGCTTTGGTTGAGAGTTCTGGTTGAGAGATATGGCATGGTGGAATTAATACCATATTTCTTGATTTTAAGTAATTAAAGAGGCCTATGTTCATATCGGTGAGCACAATTTGTAACACAAAAAGAGAGACGTGTAGCCTATTCATTTTATTATTATTATTTTATTTGTTGCCATGGCTAAAATAATAGTCAAGCATAGGGCTAAAACATTTTCATAAACAATAATATAATTTTTTGTTATTTGGTAATAATAAGGGCTTTTCTATGCATTTGTCTGATTGATTGATTGAAAGCTTTATTGACGGACTGCAGAGTGGGTACAGTACAGCTGTATTCACTCATTTGACCCCCCCCCCGCTCTTGCTTGTTTGTACAGTGTTTCCCCCCTCCCCCCCAACCCCCTCCAATGTAAATTACCTAGTATGGTTGTCAATATCCCAATGTACAGTAATGCTTGTACAGTTGTACAGTGTGTGTCCCCCCCAAGTCAATCAATCAATCAAAACTCTCCTCCCCGATTTCAGAATCCCGGAAGTGTTGCGGTGGTCTCAACGGAACAATTTTGATTGACAGTCGATTCTGCCAATCACACCGCTTGCACCCGCCTCTGCTGTTACCACCAATCGGTATTCGTGTTTTACTTCCTGTTCCGAGATCAACAATGCTAATAATTTTAGCTCCGCGCCGGCCAACAGGGGACTGCAGCGCTCCGCATGGGAGTACTAAACGAGGCATAATGATGATTTTACTGCAACGAATAAAAGCCCTTTGTTCTATACAATTGTCTGATTGAAAACTTTATTAACAGACCGCAGAATGGGCACAACTCAGCACGCTCTGAGCGGAGTAACTGAGATATGAATTGAGTAATGCTTGCCTTGCTATAGCCCCTTACGTGACTGCAGTTTAGGGGCTAGCCTTGCTATGGTCCGGTAAATACGCTGATGTTATTGAACGTGTAACTATATAACGTTAATGCCACAAAACGAATGCCTTCGTTAATCAAAAGTAGTAACTTTGATGCAGTAGCGTGTGTGTGTGGGGGCGGCGTCGCTTGACTGAAACTTCGGCTCTGGCCCGGCAACCCATTACCGAGCCATAGCTGGCTAATCTTTGGCAAGCCGGAGTCGGCTCTGGCCCGGCAACTATTACCGGGCCAGAGCCGGCTAATATTTGGCGAGCCGGAGTCGGCTCTGGCCCGGCAAACATTAACGGGCCAGAGCCGGCTAATCTTTGGTGAGCCGGAGTCGGCTCTGGCCCGGCAAACATTAACGGGCCAGAGCCGGCTAATCTTTGGCGAGCCGGAGTCTGCTCTGGCCCGGCAACCATTGACGGGCCAGAGCTGGATAATCTTTGGCGAGCCGGAGTCGGCTCTGGCCTGGCAACCATTAACGGGCCAGAGCCGGCTAATCTTTGGCGTGCCGTGCCGGAAAAGTGCAGAGTGTGCCGACCAGTAGCCGGAATCGGGCAGAGTATGCTGGCCACCTGGGATTGTACCCATTCTGCAATCTGTTAATAACGTTTTCAATCAATCAATCAATCAATCATAGTGTCCATGTGAAAAACGTGTGTGTGCAAAATGGCGGCTTGCTCATAAACTTAAAATGTTTACACCAAACGGTTATCAAAGTATGTTTCTGACAACATGTTAGGTGAGAAGGAAAGCATGCAATTGCTAGATATTGGCTCATATTTTGATCTGCAAAGCATGGTCTGAATTTCATGAGCCAGTTCATGCAATTCTGGAGCACGGCCAAGGACTTGGGCAGAGCATTGGGGAGTGGGAGCAGCTAATTTGCATTTAAACCTAGCCATAGAAACAGCCTGTTGAGAACAGGACTGAAACAGAAGAGTATAGAGCCTAGAGGCATGCTAGAATGCATAACATGAATGGTGCTTTCAGCTAAAAAACGTCAAAGATATGTTTTGGGGACCTTATAGACCTATATTTCACTTGTTGAAAAGGAGTCAAATACGTGAGGTTTAAATAACCCATGGTATAATCCAACTTAAACAACGATGGTATCGCCATCCCTTCACTACCGTGACAACAGTGACCAGAAGATGATGGAAATACCATCACCACCACTTTTTGGTAAGGGCCTAGAAGAGATTCTGCATCTCCCTCTTATTTCCATCCACAGTATGACATAATGTATATTATTCCCCAGATCAGCCAATCTAAGTCTCAGGGCAAACTTGCACTTCAAGTGTTCTTCCCAGTAAGCTCCAAAGTGGCCAGCTTGTGGCATATTTTCGGGATCAGCTTTATCCAGTACAGTACTGACGGGAAGAAGGACGTGATGACAATGTCATTCTTAAGCAGAATCAAATGTATGATTTTTCTATACATATGCTTAGTCACAAGCTCAGAGCTGGTAAGTAACTACAGGGCTCAGTGAAAGTCATGACTCAGCGCTTTCAAAATCAGGGTTAGCCAGTGGAGCCTTGGCAGAAAAAGAAGGAGATGGGGGGGTCAAGTACAATAGCTTATATCAGCCTGGTCTCATTTAAAATATGTAAATAAAGTACTTATTATTTATTCATTATTACCACAGGAAAAATGCCTCACTGTTTTGGAACACCGACACCAAAGAGGATTGTTTTATTTACAAAATCATATGTAGAACAAAGGAACTCCCACACACTGTCTTCCTCACAGCAAGGACCTTCATCAGGTTATAATAAATATTGAATAAATTATAATAATAAAGAGAACGGTGTGCAGTTTGGCCCATAGTTTTCTCTCCTACACACCGGTCAATCTACAGCTGTGCAAAAGTTCTGGTCTTTGACAAAATTATATGAAGAGCTCATTTGCAAAAACACATATCTCAGTTTGAATTGATTATCATTTCATTACATAATTATCCTTATCTTTTTTGTAAATGTTTTTATTATTCTAAATCGTGTTTTTTGTGTGTGCACTCCAGGGAGTATCAATCAAACATGTGTTTATTGTAAATGAACTCTTTATATGCAGAGTATAGGAATTGTTTCTCTTTACAGTACAGTGTAATCCCAAGAAGTACTATCTGAGTTGACGTAACACTGTGCAATGTTTGCTGTCAGGGCATGCAACTAACTTTTTCAATGAACCAGCCACAGTGGCTGACAGAATTTCCCAGCATTTAGTTGATGTCAGCTGTTATTTTCGAGGGCAAATGTGGAGAACACGTCCACATATCCCACTTCTATAATATCAGGTGCAGGACTGAAGGACACGGTTGGATAAATAATACATAGACTCTGCTCAGTTTAAAAGTTCCCATAAGGTGTTTCTCATGGGAGAATTTCAACAGGTGTTAATTATAACCCCAGATTGCTATTAAATCCTTGTCAGATATAGTATATAGTGTGTTATCCAGTGCTTAGCTCGTTGGAGACTTTAAACAAAAGACTGTTTCATCATCATATGGCTCAATCAGCCCACGACCCAGATGAGCATTTTTTTTCTCCCCAGTGTGTTGGACTCAAGCTCTTTAAAAGATAAACAATACACAATAGCTGTACGTTTGTTATGTGTGTGGGCCCACCTATAGTTTAACGGCAGTGATGCCAGTAACGCGTTACTTATTGTAATCTGATTACTTTTCCCCGAAAATAGTAATCTAACGCGTTAATCTTTAAAAGCCAGTAATCTGATTGCAGTTACTTGTCCAAGTGGCTGTGCATTACTATTTCGTTACTATCTCATCATAAATTCATAATGCAGGCGGAATGCAGTATTTTATTTCGTTTTCGACAGTCAAAAATACATTTTGAGCTGTTTTTCTTTTGGGAGTGACGTGGTGTGGCAGTGAAAGGGTTAAATACAAGAATGTGTCTAGCGGCGTGACTGGTCCCTCTGTCTGTGAGTGACTCTGCTTTGGTCCAATCACATTCCCCATCCACAGTCTGCGAATCAGAGGCAGAGTAGGGCGGGTCTTCACAGCACGTCATGTGACATATGCGGCAATCGTGTGACAGCAGGGCTCCGTCGTCGGAGAATTCCACCCCAAAACGCTTGGCAAAATTAAAAGTGAAACCGCAAGATGACTTTTGCGGTTTCTGTTCAGAATTCCACCCCAAAACGCTCGTCTAAACGTAGCCTCAGTCACAACTTCACGGCGGAGGAAACAAAATACTGTCTACCGCTAAAAACAGCACATCCAATTGCATTGAAAGCATCTGGAATCACAACACTAGCCGACGCTTCGACTAGGTACAGGAGGGTTGATGGTGGCAGAGCAAAAGCTCTTATTTGCCAGATTTACAGTTAATTTACATGTTAAAGAGAGACTGATTGTATGTTTATAGAGAGACATTTATAAAAACAATTTAATAGTTACAGTTGATATAATTGAATAGTTCAGCCTGCATTTGTTAGATGTGATACACTGGTTTTGTAAAACCACTGGCTGGCTGCTCTAATGCTGTGAGCATCATAGACTGTTGCTTTACCATACTTGATGGTACAGAAGCTGAAGCACTAGTTTAACAATTTACGTTATGTGCAGAGAAACAAGTTAAAAACAATTTATGCACTTTCAATAAAGCGTTTAAAAAAACTGTTTGGGGAACGACGACGACTTCGTAACCTAGTTACTTTCAAAGTAACTAAGTTACTCTGATAATCAAGTAATCAGTAAAGTAACTTAGATTACTTTTTAAAGGAGTAATCAGTAATCAGTAATCAGATTACTTTTACAAGTAATCTGTGGCATCACTGTTTAACGGTCTCCTCCACACTAAAACGTGTTCAGCATCATGGTCGCTATTGCCCAGCTGGCCACACTGTCTGTAATCCAGAAAATGCTGAATGCTAATGTGAAACTTGTATTATAAGTGATCTAAGCTCAAAAACAAATATTCTAAATCTCTTAGTTATAAGAAGATCGTGTAAGCACAGAAGTGTTGTGTTTGGGTGAAACAAGTTTTTGATAAACCGTTTAGGTGGAAAGAGAGAAAGTTAAGGAAGATTAAGGAGGAAGATGTGAGGGGGTAAGACGTGAGGGGGTAAGACGTGAGGGGGTAAGACATGAGGGGGTAAGACGTGAGGGGGGAAGACGTGAGGGTGGAAGACGTGAGGGCAGAAGACGTGAGGGGGAAAGTCAAGTCAAGTCAAGAGTTTTATTTGTCACGGCATACAAGTATACAATGAAATGCGGGTGGTCTTGCCCGCAACGATGTGCAATACAGTGGTACAACATATAATAGAATCCAATAAAACAACATTGTGCAATAAA
This sequence comes from Notolepis coatsorum, assembly GCF_963971535.1. Lineage (NCBI taxonomy): Eukaryota > Metazoa > Chordata > Actinopteri > Aulopiformes > Paralepididae > Notolepis > Notolepis coatsorum. Next base: position 97,901,366 of record NC_140177.1, read on the forward strand.
CAGGTAACATGGTGTGACATCTCGGTATCTGTACATAGTTATTTACAGAGCATATAGGACATGCTAGGTAGCTTTGGTAGTGCAATACACTGTTACTGTTGTTATACTAATTTAAAGTGGCCTTTCCTTTTGGCCATAAGTGGGTGTGTGCGGCATGAGTGTGTGCCTGCTCATGTTAAAGTGTTAAAGTGGCTGCTAGTGTGTGAGCGTGCACAGCGTGCGTGTCGTGTGTGTGCTCGTGTGTGCTTGTGTGTCGTGTGTGTGCTCGTGTGTGCTTGTGTGTGGATAGTTCTGTGTTCTGTGGCACTCAATGTTCATTGTTCAAGGCTCTGATGGCCTGGGGGAGGAAGCTGAGCCTAAGTCTCTCTGTCCTAGTAGCTGGGGTTCGCAGGCATCTGCCTGACCTCAGCAGCTGGAACAGGCTGTTATTGGGGTGGTGGGGGTCTTTGATTATTCTGCAGGCTCTGGATTTGCACCTCTTGTTGTATAGAACCTGCAGGGGAGGTAGTGCAATACCCGTGGTACGCTCGGCTGAGCGCACCACTCTCTGTAGGGCCTTCTTGTCCTGTGCCGTGCTGTTTCCATACCAGGCAGTGATGTTTCCGGTCAAGATGCTCTCTACAGCTCCTGAGTAGAAGGACTGGAGTATCTTCCCCGATACTCTGAACTTCCTTAACTGTCTCAGGTGGTAGAGGCGCTGCTTCGCCTTCTTTACCACTGTGTCTATGTGTGTTGACCATGTCAGATCCTCTGAGATGTGGACCCCAGGTACTTAAAGCTGCTCACCCTGTCCACGGTAGCCCCGTTAATCATCAGTGGTGTGTGTGTCTCCTGCTGTCCTCTCCTATAATCCACGATCAGCTCCTTGGTTTTACCAATGTTCAGGAGCAGGCTGTTGTCCTGGCACCAGCGTTCCAGTACCTCAACCTCCTCCCGGTAGGCCTTCTCGTCGTTGTCCGAGATCAGCCCCACCACCACCATGTCGTCTACGAACTTCACTATGGAGTTGGAGCTGAACTTGGCCACACAGTCGTGTGTGTATAGTGAGTACAGCAGGGGGCTCAGAACACAGCCCTGGGGGGACCCGATGCTCAGGGTGATGGTGTTGGAGCTCTGACCCCCCACCCTGACCGCCTGGGGTCTTTCACTCAGAAAGTCCAGTACCCAGGCGCTCAGAGCGGAGCTCAGACCCAGCTCGATCAGCTTGTCCACCAGTCTGGTGGGGACTATGGTTTTGAACGCAGAGCTGTAGTCAATGAACAACAGTCTCACATAGCCCCCCTTCTGACGGTCCAGGTGAGAGAGGGTGCTGTGCAGTACTTGGGAGACCGCATCGTCAGTGGACAAGTTTGGCCTGTATGCAAATTGCATAGGGTCCATATCGCTGGGGAGGGAGGCACAAATGTGATCCTTGACCAGCCTCTCGAAACATTTCATGGCCACAGAGGTGAGTGCCACCGGTCTGTAGTCATTGAGACCTGCTGGGGAGGGTTTCTTTGGTACCGGGATAATGGTAGACATCTTAAAGCAGGCAGGGACCACTGACTCCTTCAGGGATCGAATAAATATGGTGGTGAACACAGGGGCTAGCTGGTTAGCACAGGACTTGAGTATGCATCCTGTTATACCATCTGGGCCAGCCGCCTTCCTGGTGTTTACCTGCATAAATGCTCTTCTCACACTGTGTACCGTCAATGAGAGAGCGTCCCCGCCCCCCCGCGGATGCCCCCTCCACAACAGCCGGCGCACCGGTGACGTCACTAGCCGTTGAGCTAGCAGTGCCACTGTTTGCACCAAACCGCGCGTAGAAGGTGTTGAGCTGGTCCGCAAGGGAGGCGTTGTCGCTCCCCATTGAGGGGCCGCTGACTTTGTAGTCAGTTATAGCCCTCAGTCCTTGCCATAAGCCTCTTGTGTCATTTTGTGCCATTTGTGCCTCCATCTTGTCGGCATACGTCCTCTTAGCAAGTTTAACAGCCTTGCGCAGAGTGTAGACTGTTGTCTTGTACTCTTCCATGTTTCCTGACTCTCTGCCCAGGTTATAAGCAGTGGTGCGAGAGTTCAGGGCTGCTCTGATAGTACTGTCCACCCATGGTTTCTGGTTTGGGAACACCCTCGCCTTCTTTGTGGGGACAATACTATCAGCCAGCGTTGTTATGAATGACACCACAGTGTCTGTGAACTCGCTGACGTCACTGGTGCTCCTCTCTAACATTCCCCAGTCGACGTCATCGAGTGCGTCCTAAAGCGTGGCCTCTGATTGGTCGTCCCATTTTTTTACCTCACGTGACACGACGGCGTCACGTGATCTTTGTTTGTATGCGGGGACCAACAAGATGGCGGCATGATCCGACGTGTTCGTCGCTCCCGCTAATGGTGGGGCCGGTACAGCCTTGTATCCGGCTCTGAACGGGGTGTAACAGTGGTCGAGTGTATTTCCTCCCCTTGTGGAGCAGACGATGTGCTGAAAGAAAGACGGCATGACTTTTTTCAGATGCGCCTGATTGAAATCCCCGGCTACAATCATCGCCGCGTCTGGATGCTTTATCTGGTGTGTGTTCAGATGGTCGTGTAGTTCCGCTAGCGCCCTGCCGACGTTCGCCTGGGGGGGAATGTACACTGCAGTCATGATCACTGCAGTGAACTCGCGTGGAAGATGGAACGGGCGACATTGGATCGTGAGGTGTTCCATATCGGGGGAGCATGAACGGGAGAGTATCTTCACCTCCCCGGGGCTAGTCCAGCCATTGTTGGTCATCAGGCATAGACCCCCGCCGATGCTCTTCCCGGAGGCTTCTGTACGGTCCGCTCTGAAGATGGTGAAGGAGTTGGAGGGAGAGATGCTGTGATCGGGAGTCACTGGTTTCAGCCAGGTCTCCGTGAAACACAGGATATTGCAGTCCTTCATCTCTCGCTGGAATCGGACCTGTGCTCGTAAATCATCCATCTTACTCTCCAGCGAACGTACATTCGCCAGGAAGATAGATGGAATAGCCGGATGGTAAGCAGATCTTCTTAGTCTTAATCTGATCCCACTCCTCTTCCCCCTGTGTTTCTTCTTTGTCTTGCGGCCATCTCCCGCTTCTTTGTCTCTTCTGATCTCCATTGGCCATTCTTGGCATGATAAAGTGTCTCTAAACTCCTCTTTGAGTCCGGAGTTTAGGTCAATAAGTGACTGGTGGTCGTATGACGTCCCCGCCAGTGATGCTTCGATAAAAAAAGTAGTAAAAACAAACATAATAACAAAAAATGTGCACATTCGTTGCTGAGCAAAACCCACAGCGACTGACTCGGGTCGCGCCATGACTGCAGAAAGTGAGGGGGGAAGACATGAGGGGGAAGACATAATGGGGAAGATGTGAAGGGGGAAGACGTCAGGGGGAAGACGTGAGGGGGGAAGATGTTAGGGGGAAAGACGTGAGGGGGGAAGACATGAGGGTGGAAGAGGTTAGGGGGAAGACATGAGGGGGGAAGACATGAGGGGGGAAGAGGTTAGGGGGAAGACATGAGGGGGGAAGACATGAGGGGGAAGACGTGAGGGGGGAAGACATGAAGGGGGAAGATGTTAGGGGGAAAGACGTGAGGGGGAAGACATGAGGGGGGAGATGTTAGGTGGAAGACATGAGGGGGAAAGACGTGAGGGTGGAAGACATGAGGGGGGAAGATGTGATGGGGGAAGACGTGAGGGGGAAGACATGAGGGGGGAAGATGTTAAGGGGAAAGATGTGAGGGGGAAGACGTGAGGGAGGAAGACATGAGGGAGGAAGACATGAGGGGGAAGACGTGAGGGGGAAGCGGAGTGGATCCTTGCAAAGGTGTAGGGAGCTGCTAAGCCATTTTCATTCGCTTATTGAAAGTGTTTGGTGGGAAAACTATACCAAACTAATTGTTATTCGATATACAACACTTTGAAAATGTTAATGTGTAAAACACACAAGGAAGGGCATCTTTACTGGTCACATATTGTGAAAAACAAATTTTTTCAGCTTTTTCAGTGCTTGTACACGGACATTTGGGTCTCAAAGGTCCTACTAACACACATTGTGAAATAAGTTAATTGGGAAATAAATGTTTAATGAAAAAAGTTTCCCAATGTTTCTTCTGCAAAACACTTCAAAGACATTTGGGACCTCTGAGAACTTGTTGAAAAGGAGTAAATTGGGTGATCTTTAACCTCTTAACTCTTTGGGCGCCTTTGATCTTTTCCCTTTGATCCCCATTCTAAACACTCGGCCGGAGCTGCCTGGGTCTCCCTGGCACAGCTGCCTACGTTGGAATTGCAATGACGATCGAATCCCGTATTCTTTCCCGTATGGTAGCCATGCCCAATATACACAAGTAATTGTGATCGCCATGGGATCGACTGGGATTTATTCATTTTGGAGTACCTTCTGACTGAGGTAAGGTCTATCTTAGGTAACCTGCTGGTATTTTTTTTTACCTAAAACATGCTTCTGTACCGATCAGAGTGTCGTATTTTACCGGACCTAAAACATGCTTTTAAAACATAACGCTGGCGCCATTGAGTAGAGATGGGAAAACAGTGTGGCGGTCAATGAGTTAAGCCTGATCGGCCAGATTATTTGACGTCACAAATAGATCAATACAGTCCAGTGATGTTGTGTTTCTTTGTCAAATGTAGCCAAGAGTAAATACCTTGTAGAAGTGGAGCAATCTTCCATTTACTTGGGTCTGTACTTGTCAGGGCCGCCTCAGGGGGTGTGCGAGCAGTATTTTTTTTTATTTATTTTTTTTTGCGAGGCCCCCCTTCCCGCGAGGCCCTTTCTCATCACATACCTAAAATCTAGTTTTGCTTATATGCTTATATATTTCACATTAGACACGTTTGTAGAATGTGTCTGACTTGTTCCGGGCTCTGCGGCTCTGCAGATATACTATTGGAGCTCTGTGGCTCTGCATACACTATTGGAGCTCTGCGGCTCTGCAGCAGATATACTATTGGTTTCAACGAGGGGAGGGGTTACAGGTAAGGTAGTCGGCCGGCGTGCGTCTGTCTGACTATTTCCACGGGAGCGGGTGCAGCATTGGAGGTTATGCCAGCCAAGACGAATAGGACGGTCGTTCGGCAGATGGACTGAAGATGAAAGTTGTTGCATGTTAGAAAGTTCAGTCAGGCTAGCCATGTCGGCTTAGCTAAAGGCAGGGACAGCTAGTTAGCTTTAGCTACGTTATCGAGTGCTAACGTGTGGTTCAGTCGGGATAGCCATGTCGGCTAGTTGCTTAGCTAAAGGCTAACTAGCGTTAGCTAACGCTAGCTATCGAGTGCTAACGTGTGGTTCAGTCGGGCTAGCCATGTCGGCTAGTAGCTTAGCTAAAGGCTAACTAGCGTTAGCTATGTTAGCGAGTGCTAACGTGTGGTTCAGTCGGGCTAGCCATGTCGGCTAGTAGCTTAGCTAAAGGCTAACTAGCGTTAGCTAACGCTAGCTATCGAGTGCTAACGTGTCGTTCAGTCGGGCTAGCCATGTCGGCTAGTAGCTTAGCTAAAGGCTAACTAGCGTTAGCTAACGCTAGCTAACTAGGCATGGCAACAACCAGGACCACCTGAAGCTTTTTAAGAAGGAGGTGATGAACTCCAGACAGACGAGGCACGAGAACGTGGTCCTCTTCATGGCGGCCTGCATGGCTCCACCCCACCTGGCCATCATCACCAGGTGAGAGAGGGGAAAACAAACGCACGTCACAAATGATGGATTCAGTTCACCTCCAATACCTGTTATTATCCTTGTCACATTTTCACCTCTCTCTCTCTCGCTTTTTCTTTTTCTTTGTCCTTCTCCTTCTCCTTCTCCTTCTCCTTCTCCTTCTCCTTCTCTTTCTCTTTCTCTTTCTCTTTCTCTCTCTCTCTCTCTCTCTCTCTCTCTCTCTCTCTCTCTCTCTCTCTCTCTCTCTCTCTCTCTCTCTCTCTCAATTAAAATGGGCTTTATTGACATGGGAAACATACGTTTACATTGCCAAAGCCAAACAAAACAAAACAATCAAACAGATAAAACAAAAGAAATCAGTACATTACAGAAGGAATTTCTTGTACAGTCATTATGGTGGTTGTATTCCGTTGGATGTCCTTTTCTTGTCACAGCAGCTCACAAATCTGGCTGCTGTGTTTGCACATTCTTGTATTTCTCCCAGTAGGTATGGGAGTTTTGAGTTATTGTCCATGTTTTCAAAGTCTCTTTGGGTGTTTGCAATTTGTGGGAAGTATATGTCTCTGATGTCTTGGTATAGTGGGCAGGTTGTTAAGAAGTGGAGCTCGGTTTCCACCTCATCTTGTGTGCAGTGGGTGCATAGTCTGTCTTCGCTTGGGAGCCAGGTCTGCCTATGGCGGCCTTTCTCGATGGCTAGGCTGTGCTCGCTGAGTCTGTACCTAGTCCTGTGTTCTGAGCTGTGTGCTGAGCTGTGTTCTGCAGTGATGCCACAGATTACTTGTAAAAGTAATCTGATTACTGATTACTGATTACTCCTTTAAAAAGTAATCTAAGTTACTTTACTGATTACTTGATTATCAGAGTAACTTAGTTACTTTGAGAGTAACTAGGTTACGAAGTCGTCGTCGTTCCCCCAACAGTTTTTTTTTAAACGCTTTATTGAAAGTGCATAATGTAAATTGTTAAACTAGTGCTTCAGCTTCTGTACCATCAAGTATGGTAAAGCAACAGTCTATGATGCTCACAGCATTAGAGCAGCCAGCCAGTGGTTTTACAAAACCAGTGTATCACATCTAACAAATGCAGGCTGAACTATTCAATTATATCAACTGTAACTATTAAATTGTTTTTATAAATGTCTCTCTATAAACATACAATCAGTCTCTCTTTAACATGTAAATTAACTGTAAATCTGGCAAATAAGAGCTTTTGCTCTGCCACCATCAAATATACATTAATCAAAAGGGAAAGAAACAATCTCTCTCTTTTGCTGTTTGGCTGGTGGACCTCCGAGTCCTCCTGTACCTAGTCGAAGCGTCGGCTAGTGTTGTGATTCCAGATGCTTTCAATGCAATTGGATGTGCTGTTTTTAGCGGTAGACAGTATGTTTTTTCACCCGGCTTAGCTGACACAAAAACGTGAAGTAGTGACTGAGGCTACGTTTAGACGAGCGTTTTGGGATGGAAGTCTGAACAGAAACCGCAAAAGTCGTCTTGCGGTTTCACTTAAACATTTTCGTTTAGACAAGCGTTTTGGGGTGGAATTCTCCGTGCAGACGAGGCTGTAACGACGGAGCCCTGCTGTCACACGATTTGCGCATATGTCACATGACGTGCTGTGAAGACCCGCCCTACTCTGCCTCTGATTCGCAGACTGTGGATGGGGAATGTGATTGGACCAAAGCAGAGTCACTCACAGACAGAGGGTCCAGTCACGCCGGGGGACACATTCTTGTGTATTTAACCCTTTCACTGCCACACGACGTCACTCCCAAATAAGAAAAACAGCTCAAAATAAAATACTGCATTCCGCCTGCATTATGAATTTATGATGAGATAGTAACGAAATAGTAACGCACAGCCACTTGGACAAGTAACTGCAATCAGATTACTGGCTTTTAAAGATTAACGCGTTAGATTACTATTTTCGGGGAAAAGTAATCAGATTACAATAACGTGTTACTTAGTAACGCGTTACTGGCATCACTGGTGTTCTGCATGTGTTCTGTGTTCTGAGCTGTGTTCTGAGATGTTTTCTGAGCTGTGTTCTGTGTTCTGAGCTGTGTGCTGAGCTGTGTCTGTGTTCTGAGCTGTGTTCTGAGCTGTGTGCTGAGCTGTGTTCTGCATGTGTTCTGTGTTCTGAGGTGTCCTGTGTTCTGAGCTGTGTTCTGAGCTGTGTGCTGAGCTGTGTTCTGTGCTGTGTTCTGCATGTGTTCTGTGTTCTGAGCTGTGTTCTGAGATGTGTTCTGTGTTCTGAGCTGTGTTCTAAGCTGTTTTGTGTTCTGAGCTGTGTTCTGAGCTCATATAGTGCTTTTACTGACTATATATATTTCTCTCTCCTCTGGTCAGGGGCATTGCCGGGTCTGTGCA
>NC_140177.1:97909594-97979594 GCF_963971535.1 Notolepis coatsorum
GATCTTGTCTGAACATCAGAAAGCGTTGTCGTTTCGGCAAAGGTTTTGGTTGTCAATTTGTGTACAGCACATAGTAAATTAGACCCACCTACTCTATTTGCTGTCAATGAGAGCTTGGCTGGTGGTTAGGTTTTGTTGACAATAGTTGCTGGCTGGTGTGATCAGATAGAGAGATGTATTTGCTTTCTGTTGGAATTTATTGCCAAGTATACATTTGCACAATACAAGGAATTTGTCTTGGTACGTTGGTGCATACAGTAAACATAGAGAAAAGTAAGAAAGTATAATTAGAAAACAAGTACCAATTTTGAAGATGAATAAGCACACGCACGCGTGCACACACACACACACACACACACACACACACACACACACACACACACACACACACACACACACACACACATATTTTTAATTGAACAGTTCATTAACACATCCTTAATATCCATCTTTTATTTTATTTAGCATCCAGTCTTTCTTTCTTCTCTCTTCTTTCTTTCTTTCTTTCTTTCTTTCTTTCTTTCTTTCTTTCTTTCTTTCTTTCTTTCTTTCTTTCTTTCTTTCTTTCTTTCTTTCTTTCTTTCTTTCTTTCTTTCTTTCTTTCTTTCTTTCTTTCTTTCTTTCTTTCTTTCTTTCTTTCTTTCTTATAATCTACATTACTTTCACTCTCTCATTATTTTTTTTGTTTCTGTTTAGTCCAATGATATGTGTCCTCCTCTCCTGGGACAGATCAGTCATAAACCTTTCTGCCGTTCATTAATTATATTAGAGACAGATTTCACGTGTGTTTGTGTCACCACTGAGCTTGAATTCCCTAAGAATAAAGAGAGGCAGAGAAAGAGAGGAGCGTAACATTTATATTGTCCCCATTCGCTCAGACAGTGAAGTGATGAAAAGCATCATCATCAGTGTCCCACACACACACACACACACACACACACACACACACACACACACACACACACACACACACACACACACACACACACACACACACACACACACACACACACACACACACACACACACACACACACACACACACACACACACACACATCCTAATCATCAAAACATGTATTTAAAACTTGAAGACATTTAGGTTGCCCTCATTTAGAATGATGTTGAGTACATTAAAACAAATAAGACAAAATCAAAAGTAGTAACACAGCAAGATAAAAACAAAGGTCCTCATTCTCAAACGGACATACGTGAAAGTTACCAAGGAATTCCTTCGTAACTTGATTTACAAGCGTTGTGTGTGTTTCAGGTCTCACCTCCTCCTGGAGAAGATCCTTTCCTATTCTCATTTTTCTTTTCTTTTTGGAAAAATGTACTGAGGTCTTCATGTAGAGTTTGTCGTCCTCCACCTGATATCCGATTCCCAGGGCTTTGTTGTCCTCCTCCCTCATTTGATTGGGGAGAACCAATGTTTTTGGTCTTTCTTTGCTTAAGATGACTTTTGCTGCAGTGTCTTGCCCCCCACTTTGCCCTGATCTAACCCAAGGTTTGAGAAAGAATCTGCCAGCCTTCAAAATGTCCTCAATTCTTCCTCTGATTTTGTCCAGTCGCTCCAGGTCATTGTGGGAAGTTAAGATGTATAACTATTCTCTTCAAGGACTCTGCGTTCCTCTTCCAAGTGAGCAAAGGTGGCCAGCCTCGCTGTCTCTCGCATAGCTAGCTGCGCGATGCAACCTGCTGGTCTGTCCCCGATGTTGACTCTTGTGATGGCATAGTCACTTATCTCCTCATCTGGGCTGTCTCTCCGGAGAAACCTGTGCAGATGCATCTCACGCTCCTCCAACCACACTGAGTTGTACATCTTCTTGATGTCTCCTAGAGCTGCATGCACACCTAAATAAATCTCAGCAGAACAGCTCTGATTGGGTTGAGAACATCAGGTCCCTTTAGCAGAAGATCATTCATGCTTAGTCCTTTACATTTCTGGCTGCTATTCCACACAAGGTGTTGTGACTGAATGAGGGTTTGGCGCCACTAGGTGGCTTACATACCTAACTGGTCCTTTCCAGTCACTCATGATTTTTTCAGTGAGTTTTATGGCTGCGCCTTGTTCAACCATTTCATCGACCTGGGTTGCATATGCGATCTGCCACTCTGGTTCTCTGCTCAGTTGTTTTTCTGTCCTCCAGAACGTGGCCTGCACTGCACTTCTGTTGTTGGGGAGAGAGGCGGGGTCTTCATTCCATGGGTACTTTGCATCCCAGTGTGGAGATGTGAGAATCGTCCTTGATGTAGGTGAGGCCTTCTTTGATGATTTCAAGCTCCATTTCCTCTACCAGGGTCATTTATTTCCTCCTGGTTGGCAATTTCCACATCTACATCCTCCACACCTTGGCTCACAGGCTGCCCCAATGCTGTCCCACCTCCACCACTCCAGGAACTCGATGTTACTAGCAGCTGTCAATTTTCCCTGAGTCACATGTTGCTGGGCTGTCTCAGTTGTGGGGCTTCTGATGATCTCCTCATACTTGACAGCAGCTGTTCTCATGGAGCGGGCAAAGTGTGTTTTGGACTCATGAGCTCCCACCTTCACTTCCTCAATCAAGTCTTTCCCAAGGGGCTTTCCCACAAAACGAGGTCTCCAACAACTCTCACCCTCTGTGGAGCTAGTCTTCCCTCTCTGTGACTGATGAGAAGTTCAACTTCCTCTGGCCTCTTCAATTCTTCAAGCTTGACATCTGGGAAGAATTTCTGCAGCTTCTAAGGTTCATCACTTTGTGGATTTTAGCGATCTCATCCAAGCCATAGCAGACGAGCTCATGAGATCTCTCTGTTCCTTTAGGAGTCTTGCCTCTGACTCTGAGGATATATCTTTCAGTGTCCACCTTCATGGTCATTCCACCAACCCCATGCACAACTAAGGTTATCTTCTCACTCTGTAACCTTAGTCTGTCCGCAGCCTTATGGGTAATGTAGTTAGTGTCTGAAGCAAGGTCCACCAGAGTTCCAATTTTCTGCCCTGCATTGGCAGTGACCTCCATCAGCATCATGATGACAGGGAGTTCACACAGGCCATTTCTCTCCAAAAGCTTCGACTGGTCTTTCCCAGTGCTGCCCGTCATTGTTTGGTTGGTGAAAGCCTTTTTGCACCGTTCTGCAAGATCTGGGGAAAGCTTTGACAGAAAATCCTCCTGTTCATCTGTCAGCTTGCTCTTTTCTCTGCTGCCTTTTCCACTCTTCTCATCGCCCTTCTTAAATTCTCCTCTTGGGCAGAGCCAGTAATTTTGATCTCGGATGCAGCCTCCTTTTTTACAGTGTATATTTCTGCAAAGGAAAGTGTCTCTGCAATATCCATTCCTGTCATGACATCCAAGACATTTGCTGCATGCTCCCAGCTTTTTCAAAGCAGCTCTCTTTTCAGGTAGCTTCAGCTCTTTAAATTTCCGACAGAAGAATATCTTGTTACTGTGCCTTTCATCACCACATACAACACACCCATCTTCCAGCTCTCCTTTCTTTGTGGTTCTTGTAGCAGCATATTTTCTCTCATACCTTTTCTCAGAATGGTCTGGTCTGTCCGTCAGTTCCACAATCCTTAGCTGCTCAAGCCGCTCAAGGATTTCTTCTTGATTTTTCAGGAACTTCAAGAGCATGTTAAAGTGGTTGTCTGGAGTTACATTGTTTATTGGATCAACCATGAGGTTTAGCCAGTCTCTTTTAACAAAGTCAGGTAGCTTGCTCTCTATAGATTTAATTACCAGTGGGTTGTTTATGGCACCAGAGTTTCCCAAATCTGTGAGATCTGCCAGGGCCTTTTCCACACACTGTATGAGGTCGATTACTCTCCTTGGCTGGTTTCCCCTCACAGGTGGTATTTTCTCCAGCTCCTCCAGTATTTCTATGGCAATGGTTGACTTGTTTCCACATTTATTCTCCATGACTCTGAATATCTCTTCAGCAGTGTTGTAGGTTCATAGCCTGAGCTCCTTTGAAATCTTGTCATCCACACTGTCCAGGAGCTGAATGTTCTTGACTTCAGCTGATCCAGATGGCTCCCCATGCCTTTGCAGGCTCTCCCAGTCTTTCCTCCATCTGTGATACTCTCTTTTACAGCCCTTGAAGATAGGTAGGGTGGTTGGCTTAATCCTCACAATCGGTGCTGCTGGTGTGGGCAGTGCTCCTTCCCTTGGAGCTCCTGTGGCTGCGGATACCGCCTGCATCTCAATCCGTCGTACAGTGACAAATTCAGCTTTCCTTAGCTCCAGCCGGTTGTTGATTGCTTTCAGGGCCTTGACTCTGACATTTAGGTCCCCCTTTTCTGTCGAGGGGATCCATCTCTCCCACGTTGACATGACTCTGAGGGCCTCCCCTATCCGCTTCTCCAAGAGAGTCAGGTGCACCTTGAAGCCCTCCAGGTTGGCACTTTGAACAGGTAAGCTCTCCGCTTGATCACATGTCTTTTCTGCTTCTAGGACTGCATCTGTGAGCTCACTTTGGCCATACCTGGACCACAGGTTATCTTGGACAATGTCTCTTATTCCTTCAAATGTAGCTTGAGTTCCTTTGGCAGCCCTCTCAATGTCGCCCTCTTGTGGCTCTGTGAGAACTGCTCCTTTCTCTTCCTTCATGTCAGCCAGCAGTCCAATTCTGTAGTCATCATAGGTTGCAAAAACCTCTCTTAAGCAGTCAGGGAGTTTGGTGAACTCCCCCTTTAACTCTGCTTCAACCATGCTGCTTGCCCCTCTGATGATGAAGTTGGCTTGTCTGGTGAATCTGCTTCTCGCAGTGGTTCTCTCTCTTTTGAGCTGCTGAACCTTCTTCCCCAGAACCTCTTCTGCCATCTTGACCTCTGGGACATGCACAGCTTCTCCCTCTGCATCAACAGCTTTTCTCTGGACGTCTGAAGCCTTTTATCCATAGATCCAGGCTGCTCCGCATGGTTTTCAACTGTCAAGTTATGTGGTTTTTTCTGGTACCAGTGCTGCCCAAACTTGAAAAACGGCTTGAAACCTCAACAGAGGAAGCTGGGACAACTCGACTCCAATTTGCAGATTTTTAATGACTTCTCATGGTTCAACACATCATCATTCCAAGCATGTGGAAGGTAGCATCATTGAAAGTAGCAGCATCAAAAGTAGCATCATCGAGAGTAGGTTTAAATAAAAACACAAAAATTAGCCACTCCACAAATAACAAGTGCATGCCAAATAATCAAATACACTTCCTTCAATTTGTAGTATTTTCAGTATATGATTATTTTTCCTTCCAAACACATTTTATATTTTTTTGGCTATTTTACAGGCCAAATCAATTTGTTTGAATTTCAATTTAACCAAATTAATTTACCAACTTCCAAATACAATTGACTTTAAATTTAAACAGACCAAATCAATTGTTTGAATTTCATTTAACCAAACTTGATCACAATGGACCAGATCTAACCCAAAGTACACAAAACAACTTGCCAATTGACATCTCCTCCTATCTAGTTACACAGTACACCCAAACATTCATTAATTGGAATGATTCCCACAAAATTGCCACCAACCCAGCCCTCCACAGGTACAAATTATAGTGATTTAAATTGACAATTACACAACTACAAACATACATACCAATGGCGTCTCTGGAGTGATTCCCTCACTAAACCCTCATTTACTGGTCTAAATGGGAATTTTTTTACCCACTGAAGGAGCCCATTGCTTCCCCTGCACAGACATTTTTCTCTCTGCCTCTCCACTCCAAGATGGCATTCACACCTGAATTGCATTGCTGCTCATTACCCCCTGCAGCAATCAGCTCCCATCACAGCAGCTCAGGGTTGGCGGCCATCTTGTCATAAATCATACCCCTTAGAATGTATTAGGAAAAATTAACCATTCCCACATTGTATATATATAATATAAATAATATAACATATAAAACAAACATAAATGTAGATATTATCTTAACAAACGTATTCAGCAATCTCGAACGGCTTCGAATTGTAAATTAGTTTCATGTAGGATTTACGAACTCGAAAAGGCAGTCATAAGCGGAACGGACCGGCTTGTGCCCGTGTTTTTAACAGCTTTCTTTGGGAGAAGTCCTTGGCGATTTGGTTCACTTGAGTCTTATAAATTACCTTATTCTGCCCAAGTCACACATCTATGGATCGGGCCAAATCTCCCCCTTCCAAATGGGGGACCCTGGTGGAAACAAGACGAAAGTCTTTCTCTGGTCTGCATCCCCTTAACAATTGTATGTATTGAGATGTACTGTACTGTACCCATTCTGCAATCTGTTAATAAACTTTTCAATCAATCAATCAATCAAGAGTTCAATCTGGATTTAGTACCACCAGGCACCCCTGACCGTGAATTAAATCTATTGTAAATGCACTTACTTTTTTATAATGTAAATATCTCCGCCATTTTTCATCAGATTGCAACATGGTTTTTTGCTAGATGTTCACAGAAAGGTAAATAAACAAACTATGTTCTATTTTATGGCAATAACGTTCAGGTTTGTTCAACCTGTGAGATATGATCCCGAAAATAACGGTAAAAAAAAATTCACGCTGCAAGTCAGATGATTGACACGGGCTGGCGTGAGCTGGGAAGTGTAGTTTTATTCAATTTGAAAGCCCATCGAAAGCCCTGGGTCTCCTCTCCTCAACAAAATGGCGGATAATTTCCTCACATCTAATTCATCAGGTTTCTGTCGAGATGCGCCGAAATATTTATACACTCATATTTAGCTAATAACACTTAAAATCATTGGTAAACCAAATGAAATAATAGTGCTGAAATATACACTGTGACTGCTGTTTTGACAGGGTTAGGGTCTTTACTCTTGGTTACATTTGAAAAAGAAACACAACATTAATTAATACGTTTTTTTTATTGATTCATTTATGGCGTGATATATCAATCTCGTACTGGTACCGGACCACTCAGGCTTAAGGGGTTTTAATCTGGTTCAGAACATATATCAAAGGGAGAAAATATTACGTCAGGCTTGAAGTTCATTCATCTGAGAAACATGACACCTACTTCGGAGTTCATTAGAAAACACAATATGTATCCTAGTTCCACACAATTGTACGTCTCCGCTGAACCAAATGATCACACTATTAACTCCATTTCTCTTAGCAATAAACAAATGGATGACAAACAACTTCCTAAAATTAAATGAGGACAAAACGGAAATCCTACTAGTTGGTCCTATAACAAAAAGAGAAATGTTACAGAGCAATATGGGGCAATTTACTCCTTGGATCAAACTCAAAGTTACAAGTCTTGGGGCGGGATCCACAAAGAATGGATTGCACGGTGCTAATTGCATCCTACTTACAATTCATTATGAATTGAAAATGGGGGACCCTGGTGTAAACAAGACGAAAGTCTTTCTCTGGTCTGCATCCCCTTAACAATTGTGTGTATTGAGCCTTACTGTATCTTCAATCTTCAAATTTGATTGATTGAAACTTATATTAACAGATTGCAGAATGGGTTTATTATTATTATCATTAACAATTACGCTTTTCATTTATAGTCATGACTCAAAGAGGCATTGTGAACATTACACACACACACACTGCAACTAAATATATAAGAAATAACCGAATTGACGCGGATATAGCTACTGTATAGTGGAATAGACTGTATTAATATGCCATATACCATCTTGTTCTCTATTATATTATTTATTGTTGGTTTGATTTATTCCTATTGCTTAGTAATAAATAAATGCATGGAGAAATGGCTTGGTGGGGCAGGCTCAGCATGCACACACAACACATATCATAGAGAACAAGACAGTATATGGCATATTAATACAGTCCATTCCACTATACAGTAGCTATATCTTCAAGAGAATAACCAAAGACTCTAGTCACCCAAACAACTGCCTCTTTGAACTCCTGCGGTCAGGCAAGCGCTACCGGAGTCTCATGGCCAGTACAGAGAGACTCAGAAGGAGCTTCTATCCCCAGGCCATCAGGATGCTCAATGACTCTATGTAACAGCCCATCATCTGCGCTCATTGCACACACATTCACATGCACACACTCACTTTAAAAAACAAAACTCACCTTAACACTCACTTTAGACACTTTAGCACTACATTATATTTATCTATTATTAAAGAGATTTGCACTACATTCATGCCTCATTTGCATTTGCACCCTGCCTTAAAGTTTTGCACCTCATTTTCTGCTTTGTACCTCACTGTTTACTCATTTTTACTCACTGTACTTAGATTTTACCTAGGTTGTACTTTAGATTGTATATTCCTCTTTACTTACTTTTGTATAACTTTTTTACTTACTTTTTTTACTGTATGAAGCAAACTCTCAGGGGCTCATACAGAACCAAGCATTGCACCGTAAAGTATGTGTATTTTATTGTGACAATTAATAAACAAACTTGAAACTATATCCACGGCGATTGGGTTACTTCTTATTTATTTAGTTTGCAGTGTCTGTGTGTAATGCTTACGATGCCTCATTGAGTCATGACTATACTGTAAATGCAAAATGTAATTGTTAATGATACAAATATTGTCTCATTAATCTTTATTATAATTATAAAATTCTGAGGATGTCTGTTACATTTTTGTTTTTGTTTACTGTGCACCAACTGTGCACTATAGGCTATACTGTATCAGCAAGTGACCACTTTATCAGTGTTCACTGTATTAGAGCTTCATACAGATCAATCTCAAGGGGATGTACATTCAAGGAAATGTGTTTCCGCACATACTGTGTATGAATATATACATACAGTATATGTGTGTGTGTGTGTGACAAGGTATTCAACTGTGTTTCTATTTCAGGCAAGTTTGTCTTTATTTTCAGTAAACTGCTGCATCCCCTCCCAACAGTCCCTTTCAATCATCATTAGTTCCCTTTGTATCAGAGCCAGGAGACAGAGTAAAGAAAAGTAGCAGAAGATATAAGAGGCAATCTATATTCAAGTGGCTGGACTATTGACCCGTGGAGTCAGGTTGCACTGTTAACATCAGCTATAGAGCCACAGCCACGCTCTGCTGGATAAGTGTGTCTGTGTCTGTGTTTGTGTTTGTGTTTGTGTTTGTATGTGTGTGTGTGTGTGTGTGTGTGTGTGTGTGTGTGTGTGTGTGTGTGTTTGTGTGTGTGTGTGTGTGTGTGTGTGTGTGTGTGTGTGTGTGTGTGTGTGTGTGTGTGTGTGTGTGTGTGTGTGTGTGTGTGTGTGTGTGTGTGTGTGTGTGTGTGTGTGTGTGTGTGTGTGTGTGTGTGTGTGTGTGTGTGTGTGTGTGTGTGTGTGTGTGTGTGTGTCTGTGTTTGGGTGGTTATGTGTGTGTATGTGCGTGTATGTATGTATGTATGTGTGTGACTGTGTCTGTATTACCAATCAGCTATAGCCATGCTCCAAATGATGTACGCTTATGTGTTGGCACCGTGTGTGTGTACCTGTGTTTATGTCGAGTTTGTATACATATACATTTGCGTGTGTGTGTGTGTGTTGATGTCAGTCTGATGCATAGTCTAAAGGTGGTCCCCAGATACCCCCCCCCACACAAATCCCCCAGTCTATGATTTAAAAATCAATGCTGCCGGTATTTACATCCCATCCTCTCAGCCTCCGCAGGGAGATGACAGGCGCCGGCGCAGCAGGAGCCGTGGACGCAGTCGCCTGCTTTTAAAGGGACACTCTGTCTGCCAGTGTTGTTGTACTCAAGTCCGAGTACTCGTGACTCGACTTGGACTTGAGTACTGATGACTCGAACTTAGACTTGGACTCGAGCAGCAGGCCTAAATGACTACAGATCGGTGGCACTCACCTCTGTGGTCATGAAATGCTTTGATGAAGCCCAATGATGCTTTAATACAAAAAGACAAATACAACATAAGCAGACTAAATAATGATGGACATGAATGATGATTAGACGCCATAGGCCTTTGTGAACAGGTGGGTTTTTAAGGCTGTCCAAGGATGAGGCTGAGCAGATTGGGGACCAGGTTGCAGCGTTGCCAGGTACCCAGGTGGGGTATCGTTTCTCCCGGGCCATTCTGGGTGGAGTTTGCATGTTCTCCCCATGCTCGCAATGGTTTCCCCTCCCAATAAGATAAACCCAAATGGAAAAACATGTAGAACAGATGTTCTGTGTCCCTGACAAAGACGGACAGGAGCACTTGGATTGGTCCCCGGGCACGGCCCATGTCTGCTCGCAGCGGAGAGAGAGAAGAAATGTGTGGCTGCTGCCAGCTGGTTGAGATTAATGCTATACTACCTTTCTCAAAGGTAAAACACTCAAAAATAAAGTACATAAAAGATGCAGACAACACTAAGATATGTCATTAAAAAATCATCTGAGCTCAGGACAGAGCAACTGTAACACGACTGAGGAGATGATAAACGTAACAGAGCCTTGTCATTGTCAATGTCATTTATTAAAGACATTCCGATGCACCTGCGTCTTCATCAGAGCCAAGAAAGGCTCTGGTAATTTAGTGTCCTGTATTAATAAAGTTATTGTCCTACATACCGGCACGGTGGTGTAGAGGTTAACACTGTCGCCTCACAGCAAGAAGGTCCAGGGTTCGATTCCTGCTTGGGGACCAGGTTTCCATGATGCCAGTTACCCAGGTGGGGTATCTCTCAGGCCTTTCTGTGTGGAGTTTGCATGTTCTCCCCGTGCTCGCAAGGGTTCCCCCCCCGATAAGATAAACCCAATGGAAAAACATGCACAACACCAAGATCGCTAACGCTGTGGCGTCCTTGATGAAGACGGACAGGAGCACTTGGATTGGTCCCCTGGCGCGGCTCACGTTGACGCCTGTCTTCTCCCGGCTGCCCTTGGGGGGGAAGGACGACGGGATGGGTTAATCGCAGAGACGAATCGCATACATGCATCGCATGCATGCCGATTAATGACCTCTGAGCAGGTCCTAAATTATTATTATAATTATTATTATACCCATGCACTGATTTACTTGGGACCAAGGCTCTCTGGGGTTTATCCTCCCCGCCTGACAGCCCCAGTCTGAGAGCACCAGATGGGCCTACTTTTCCATTTTCATGTGCACGTGAAGCTTCTCCCTTTGAGTGAAACACGACATCCTCATATTATTGTTTGTCAGCATCTGCACGAGAATACCAACAGGATTCGTCAGAAATGTGTTCCACATGCACATCTCCCCTGTAAAAATGTATACGCTGTCTCAACTTTTATACACAGGTAGCCTTTTGAATCAACTAGTTGGAGAGGGTGAATATCAAGTTTACAATTACTCCTATTTAGTTGATTCAACTCCTATTTCATTTATTCAACAACCAAAAGCCAATGCAAAAAGGTTACTTGAAAATATAAGTTGATACGACTTGATTTAAATTGCCATGACTCGTGATTATTTATTTTTTTACAGTGTACTCAACCTTTAACAAGTAAATAAATAATGGTCATCATCATCAGCATCATCATCATCATCATCATCATCATCATCATCATCATCATCATCATCATCATCATCATCATCATCAACATCATAATTTAAATTAAATTTCAAACCTTTGATTTAAACTCAAAAGGCAACTGAGGTTTCCTTCATCTACAGCCACGTCAAGCATACAGAAATACGTGTAAAAGCATATAAAATCATATAGCATACAAAATTATAATAATAATAATAAGACAACAAGATGATCAAGAAGAATCATCATTATCATAAAGTTTATTTGTAATAGCAGTTGGAACATAAGAGCAATAACCTCTGGGTACAGTAAGTAAACAGCTGAAAGAAGAAAGATTGGGGGCCCAGATAGCAAAAAATTTGTGAATCAACGTTGAAATAGGGTTAGGCAGAAATATTGAATCTATGTTGAAGCCTGACATCGAAATTATACAAATCGTTGTCTATGACTTACATGTTGAATCAACGTTAGGTTTCAACCATAACTGATACTATATCAATGTTGATTCAACCATCATCTAAATGGTAATCTACATGCACATTTAAGTTGATTTTATATTGAATCAATGTTAGACATCAATGTTTATTCAACCATAATCTAAATGGTAATCTACTTGTACATTTGTAACTTGTACATCTACTTGTAACTTGTAAAGTTAAGGAATCAATACTGATTAATGTACATTTTACATTAAAATATTGCTGCTGATATGTATACATCATAACATTAAAAAAAAATGCCTGCTGTTGTGGTTGTTCAAAATTCTTATATGACCATATTTCCAAAAATTTGTGAACAAAAATGACAACATGGCTTTAATATAAACATTTATTTTTTTATTTCAAGAGGGTCTCATCATACTTCCACAGTTATCAATGACCAGTTAACCATTTACACAAACATTAAATAACAGACCTTATAACAGACCTTTCATTAACAATACTATAGCCACTGCCAGAATAGTGACACACGTATCGCGTGTGGTGAGCACACGCATGCATGCACAACGAAGACAGAAGATTGCGTTGTCTCAATCATTTTAACTATACATTTATGAGCTCAATGTATGAGCTCACTGACTGAAATGTCCAACAAAAAGCATCAATTTTCAAATAATATTGATCACATTAACTAGACTAGATGTTTTTGAGGAAATAGAAAGGGAACAACCATTGTGTCTGATCAGATTCTTATTTGTTTGATAACTTTGCAGTGATTATGTTTGTAGCCAATATATGTGGCATAATCTTTTAATTATCTGGGATTTTTTTTACTCTCTTTCATCAATTGTTTATTCAACTTCAGCCCGATCATAACCACCACATATTGTTTTTTTTGTCATATTTAACAACAAAAGTGGGAGTATTTCATTACAAAAAAATAAATAAAATGGTTATGATCAGGGCTGAAGAGTTGAATATAATATTTATGGAAAAGAAAGTGGGAAATGATTTCAACATAATCTTTTTATGGAGTTTTTCAATTTAGTCCCCTAATACGAGTATAATACTTTAGTTTTCAGACACAAGGGTTAAATAACAATGGCAGAGGATTTGGATTTAAATACAGTGGAGCTCAGATGATATGTCCGGAAAAGTATGTTTCTATAATTCTCTCCTATAACTCTCTCCCATACCCTTAACACCTAAAGGCACTAAACCCCCAACTGCTCCAGTGGAGTTGCTCAGTGGCCAACAGTGTCAGACTGTGGTTGTACTGGGCAGCTCCCAGGTGTGAATGGAACTGTGTGAATGTGAAGCAGGGCGTAACTGAAAAAGAGCATCCATGCTCAGTGAACATACCCTGGGTAAATAAAGGTTAACATTTTAAATTTAAAAATAAAAAAACTGCAAGAACAGGCTGAAGCAGCAAGTCATGCTGTCCATGGAAGAACAGTGTCCATGAGGGTAAGCCTTGTACTGTATGAACGAGGGAAACAGTGTGTGCTGGGGTACCCTAAGTTTGACTCTGGTTCGCTTGACTTAAGTTTGGGTCACTTCGGTTCCAAGAACAGGCTGAAGCAGCAAGTCATTCAAGTAGATGCTGTCCATGGAAGAACAGTGTCCATGAGGGTAAGCCTTGTACTGTATGAACCAGGGAAACAGTGTGTGCTGGGGTACCCTAAGTTTGACTCTGGTTCGCTTGACTTAAGTTTGGGTCACTTCGGTTGCTTGAGATGCCTCCCTCCCGGTCTGGCGCATAACAAAGCCACTTCTTGACAGTTTCGCTGTAGTCCTGGTCGGTCAGCTTGGGGTCAAACTGTCGAGCAGCAGCTGATAGACACAAAAATAAAAAAGTGAGGAAGAGAGGTGAGATGATGTACGATGATAAGAGCACCCCTCACTTCACACGAGTGTGATTTTTTTTAATCACTCAATTACTCACTCTGTAGGTCTACAGTAACAAGCTACAGTCAGCATCCAGTTAGACTGGATAGGAAAGAGAAGCAATCGCCTAGCCTGACACCATCTAGGCCAGTGGTCACCAACCCGTCGATCTTGATCGACTGGTCGATCTTTGAGACCTTCCCGTAGATCTTTCCCTGAAAAAAAATAAAAAATAAAAAATATTTTTTTATCTTTCCCTGAGAGTCCACATTACAGTTCTACTTTTGTTTTGATGTGAAAAGTGATGCTGCATAAGATGACTGCACTTAGCACTGACTGAGAAAGTACACATTACAGTTATACTTTATAAAATGCTAATTGTTACGATTCTGGTTCTTGACTACGGTCGGGAACCACCCACCTTCTCTGTCATCTGTCACTGATTGCTGTCACTTGTTTTTCCCTGTCATTTAGTGCTGTCACTTAGGGGTTGGCTTCTGATTGGCTGTCACAGGGGTGTGTGTGGAATGTTGGTATTTGGTGGCTATGTAACATTCCTTTCCTCCGCTTGTCATTCGTCAGGTCTTCACTATAGGCGTTCGGAGATAACGCGGCCGGTTCCAGTTCTGGACCACCACTAAGCCCCATTATTCTATTCTCTCTTTCCCTTGCCTTGGCATAGTATCCTAGTATTACTCTTTGTGTTCTTTACTATTAAAGTCGAACCTGTTCAAGAGTATACCTTATCCGTCTCTGTGATTGCCTACAACAATTTGAACTCACCTACCTCCATCCTGACAATAAATATGTTTGTCAATGTTAATAATATGAGAAAGTCCACATTACAGTTCTACTTTTATTTTGATGTGAAAAGTGATGCTGCATAAGATGACTGCACTTAGCACTGACTGAGAAAGTACATATTACAGTTCTACTTTGACGTTTTAATGTTGGACCAAAGCATTGCATGTAATTAGAATACAGGCAAATAAAAGTAATTTAGTTTAAAGTACAATCTTGGCTGTCTTTTTCTCTCAACGCCTCAATAGGTAGATCTTGCCTACACCAAAAAAAAGTTATCTTGGGCTTAAAAAGGTTGGTGACCACTGATCTAGGCAATACAATGTGTATCCATGCACCTCTAAAGCTCACCAATTACGTTGTCCATTTCTTATAGGTTGTACTTTCATCACTTTATTCCAACATAACACTTTTTTAAAGTTTTTGCAACAGCATAATTATATTCTGAATCACCAGCAGACAGTCATGCCTCACTACCTAAACTTAACCTATGAAGTAGTTTGCAGGGGAGGAAGCTCACCAAACATGCAGGCTTGTAGTGTTGTGTGCTTGAATGGCTTCTTGCTTTCTGAACAACACTTGTCTTTCAGGTTCTCTGAATTGGTGCCTCCTACCAAAGCCAGGCGAGAAATCTAAATCAGAGAGAAGAAAATGAAGGCCCTGCGTTAGAAACAGCATAAGATCTATTTTATTAACACAGAGCAACCAACTTGTTTATACACACACTTTATGCATGCACTGATATTCCAGCCCATAGTGTTCATGACATTCGTTAGGTTTAACCACATTAACCCTCCTGTCCATATGAAACGGTATATTTGAACAATTTCAAAACGTTTCATAAATAGCAGATATACAAGCTCTAACACGTTTTGAACTAGAAAGTGCTAAACACATTTATGACTTTAATCCAGCCTATATAGGTATATAGATGTGCCTGTCCTTTTTTGCTGTTTGTTCACCCTCCCCTACCACTAAACACATTTTTCCCCTGAACAAGACCACACTGAAATGATCTACATTTGATAAATGAATGCAGTTCAATAAATTACCATCTTTTGACGGACTGATTGCTCCATCAGTAATGATTCTGCCTCATTGAAGTCTTGTTCACTGGCGATTGGCAGCTGGAAGGGGAGCATAGTGGTTGTGGTGGCCACCCCGTGTCCCCTGATCCCACCCGGTGTCATGTTGCCCTCAGCCAACTCGGCCTTGATGAACTGCACATCTCTGGACAGATCCTTCACCACCACAAGTAATTCAGCAAGCATTGAATTCATCTTCTGGATGGTAAGGTATTCAGAAGATGAGTTAAAATCATTAAGTGAGAATTAAAAATAAGCAGCAAATCACACAAGGAATTACACCATGTCCAATAGACTTGCCTTTCATAAGCTGCCGGTCATCACCGGCCATCTGTGTGGTTATATCTGTAAAACACAAACATTCATGCAACTTTAATCACTGCACACATTGAGGTTAGGTGTAGTTAGGCATGTGTAATAGAGTACTATAGAAGTCTGGAGGGAAAAACATATGCAAAAAAACATGACCAGAGTGATTTAATTCATCTAGATCACTTTAAATGTACTGTATGTAGTAAATTGGTTTCCTTAGTGAGTACAAACCATGTTGTCTACGCTGTGAAACACCAGATGGGGTGTTGTACTGCCCTGAGCTGTATCCTGACATCCCTGTAGAAACAAAATCATAGTTATATATTTCATTATAGTTTGACTGCATTGGATCAAACTGGTGGTAGTTCTCTCTAAAATGGCATACCATTTTGTACATGTTGTGGGAGACCAGGGGGACTGTTGTATTGCCCCGAGCTGCATCCCGACATCCCTGTAGAAATAAAATCATAGTTATATATTTCACTATAGTTTGACTGCATTGGATCAAACTGGTAGTAGTTCCCTCTAAAATGGCATACCATTTTGTGCATGTTGTGGGAGACCAGGGGGACTGTTGTATTGCCCCGAGCTGCATCCCGACATCCCTGTAGAAACAAAATCATAGTTATATATTTCACTATAGTTTGACTGCATTGGATCAAACTGGTGGTAGTTCCCTCTAAAATGGCATACCATTTTGTGCATGTTGTGGGAGACCAGGGGGACTGTTGTATTGCCCCGAGCTGCATCCCGACATCCCTGTAGAAACAAAATCATAGTTATATATTTCACTATAGTTTGACTGCATTGGATCAAACTGGTGGTAGTTCCCTCTAAAATGGCATACCATTTTGTGCATGTTGTGGGAGACCAGGGGGACTGTTGTATTGCCCCGAGCTGCATCCCGACATCCCTGTAGAAACAAATCATTATATTTAAAAATAAATACAAAATCTGACTTGTCAGTCAAACTAACATACATGTCATAATCACTAACACCGGTTCCTGACAGGCAGCGAGCGAGCGAACTGGAGACAAAATCGCGCACGACACTGTCCTGATATGACGCAGCGCGTGTCCGAGTGTGTCTGTGTGTGTGTTACCTGGAACAGGGGGCAAAGCAGCCTGCGATTCTCGACCAATAAAAAGTGTTTAGGGGCGGGACTCGGCCGCGTAATCGCTCAACTAGAGACACAGCGAGCGAATATTTGAGGGGTGAACGACATCGCTGCTCAGTTCGCTGTCACTCGCAGCAGGTCAGGATAGTCTGATTGAAACGAATACATTTTAATAACTTTTTCTCGCTTGCTCGCTTGCTTGCGTCGCTCTATGTCAGGAAGGGGTGTAAGGAGTTGTATCCCCGTCTCTCAAAACACTGTTACTGAAAGAGTACAGTATCATACCACTACTTGTACTTTGTCGATCTTGCAGCTGCTGGACATGTGAGGCCTGCTGGAGCTGGTGGTACTGTGCAGTATCAAATCCTGGCATCTCGGCTGTAATACAGTAGGAAATACACAAAGTTATTAGCAAATGACGCTATTGTAATCCCCCATGTGAGAAAATGTTTGATTTCCATTCAGCTGATTTCACGTGTGCTGCCCCAAATACTACTTTAATAAAAATATCAAAGACAATGCGAGACAATACAGATATTTTAAACATGCCAGAATATTATGTTATGTTATGTTATGCTTGATAACTCACCATTATGTTGAGTTAGCGATTGCCGGTAGTTGCTAGTAACCAGATCTACAAAGGGGAAATGCAAAATAAGTTGCGACTCAAACATGGTGGAAATTGTGCTCAATATAAAAGCATTATGTACAACTACACATTTTTATTGTGACATTGCTTGCAAGTTGTGAAGGCTTTGAATTTTTGTAGTGGGCTGGCATGCATACATTGTAAACATGTATTCTGTTGCATGCATGATGCCAGCGAGCTCCTGCCAGCAAGCTCCTCACAAGAACACAAATATGGGTTCACTTACTGTTATTTGGATCAGGAGTCTGCAACGCATCTAAATAGCTGTAGATCATGCCACCATCCAAATAATCTAAAAAAGGTAAGCCAGGGTGTAACTGAGGGGTACAATTCCCTGACTGTATTGATAAGTATGGTATCATTAAACCACTACCGCTTTATGTACTTTAACTACTGGCCACACAGTACATGATATAGATATGATGAACACTTTCCCACCATGAAACCAAGTCCACACAAATGTATAAATCGAATATTTAATATATAGCAAAGGGTATATACAACGTTCACTTAATGACATTTATGATTTGAATGCACTTGTAAGGCAAATGAGTATTCGTAGGCAAATCAACATTGAATGTCCAATCTCTGGTTACGCAGGAAGCAAGTATACAACCTGGTTCTTTAGGGAACTATAGCGATGGTACTCAATGATTATAGCTGGATACACTAAAGGGGGTCCCGCTGGTTGTAAGTCAGTAGGGGGGGGGGGGGGGGTTAGGAGAGCCGCTGGCGATATCCCATCTGGCCAACGATTTCTTGGGAGAATTCAGAGTGCTGGACACGGTGCCCACAGAACCTTGGTCCACAGATGAATACAGTTGGGCCCTCTTGTAGACGGTAGCTGCCGGTCCACAACGAAGAGACGTGAGGCGACCTCACTCGGGTTAGAGCGCCGTCTCACCTGGACTCCTCTCGGGGGTAGTTCCAACACTTACCAGTGTTGGCTGTTATCCATGGCATAATCAAAGCACCCAAAGCAAGTAGATAATCCAAGCCGTGTAGGGCTCGCCGTCGCCCGGGTAAGGTAATCCAATGTGCAGGTCCACTCGTCCTTGCCCAGAACTCCTCGGATGAAAGCACCACACGTGGTCTGCCCAGCCTGGTTAAGACTCTAGATAACGCGAGGAAACGATGGGGGTACTGCTCACTTTATAACTCTAACCGAACGATGCACCATACATAATAGACTATTATTAACTTAATAGAAATACGTCCCACTCGACGGTATAGTGCCAAACTATGACAATTCAACTATTAATCCACACGATGTCTCAATGCCATTCTGAGGCCAAGTTGACCATACTGCACCACACGTGTATCGTGGGTGAGGCTTAACGTCTTGCCACTAGGTTGGAGGGTAAAGAACTAAGGGCTAAGGGACTAAAAGAAAGCTCTACTTTACTTGCGCCATATATATATGCGCTGTGAACAAATAGTACCATTCGTATTTCGCCAGACGTATTCCTACGCGGAGCCGGGGCTAGTAACGACATGTTCGTCGGCACGATTGAACTTGAACCAAGGGGCTTGGCTGCTGGCGCCAGGTTCTTGTCCAATGAGAGAATGAAACTAGTATGGGCTGTTAGTAGACTAAAGGGATATTCAGTGTATATGTACAAGGAATATACAAGGGATATCAAACGATATACAAATACTATTAAATATATATCCATAAATAAATATATATATTCGGTTTAATCTGATCCTTCACAACACAGGGTGAGAATTGAAGATGCTACAAATCATGTTTAAACTAGAGGTGGGCATAGATTAATTCTTTTAATCTAGATTAATCTATCTGCAATCCTGGATTTAATCTAGATTAATCTAGATTAAAATGGCTAAAAAAAAATAAAAAAAAACCTGCCGAAGGCATTCAAAATATGTGTGTTCTACGCAAATAATGACCAGAAGTAAGTTTTTACTTTTTCTTTCCTCCTTATGTTTCTCAGGCCAGGTGGCCCATTACACCATGAGCCCATCTCCCGTTTCCAAAATGCATTACAGACTGTTTGAAAAAGCTGTTTTGCTATGATAATTGGTAATGAAATATCAAAATAATGTTCAATAAGATGTACTTGTGTTTAATAAGTTGTTTTATTCAGAAGTTAACACAAATAAATAATATTACCAGTACAGTATCTAGCACACTCTCAGGAGCAAAACAGAAAGAAGCAGTTGATCAGCCAGTCAGCAGTTGATCAGCCAATGCAAATCAACTGCTCCAGTGGAGTTGCTCAGTGGCCAATGGTGTCAACTGTGGTTGTACTGGGCAGCTCCCAGGTGTGAATGGAACTGTGTGAATGTGAAGCAGGGCGTTCCTGAAAAAGAGCATCTGTGCTCAGCGAACCTACCCTGGGTAAATAAAGGCAAAAAAAAAAAATTAAAAAAAAAGAATTTATTTAATTAATGCGTTAATTATATTATCGCGCGATACTAGTATTGCGTTAACGCAGCACGTTAACGCCGTTAACGGCCCAGATTTAGTTTAAACAGTCATCTAGTTGGCATTTTAACATTCATAGCAACATACCATTCATTGTAGGCTCTTGGCCTAGTGGCCACACAGCTAGAGGCTTGCCGGATCTTAGCGCCTTACGAGACCGGCTCGATTTTGGGTCTGTCCTACAACATATTTTAGTTGGCATGTTATTCACAATGTATATATTTTTGGCCAACTATAGAATAACTGCAAGAAACGCAGAAGTCCAATCAAATTAACACTTTAATCGCCGGAAACGCCGTAACTCGTCATTCCCCGCCATGCTCATTCTGCCGAAGACGCCGTAACACGTCTTTTATATCAATATTTCAAAAATCTGTGATCGAAATCATATTTCTCCCCCGGGGACCTGAGATATACTGCTGAGCTCCACTAAACTCGCTAACGGTTCAAGAGCGCCATCTGGTGGCCGATCGGCAGATCGCCCAACAGGAAGTCATGTGGATGAAGTGGTAGTGGTGCTCACCCATATTTCGTCCGGGCACTCGCTATCATTAGCAGGACTCCATCTTGGCACAATGGATGTCGATCGTTTGCAAATAACTCGACAAACAACATGATTTGGACGTATATACTATTATACAACCTGGAAATGGATCGGGTATTTCTACATCCCATAATATGAATATCTCTGTTCCACGCTCATCGCCCAACGGCGCGAGGAAGATACGGTAAGATCCAGCGTTATTTTCCAACGCGTTCTTTACTAACTGCTCTGATGATCATATCACCCACACTAGATGAATGATATAACGTTGCCCACGGAATTATAAACGACCCCCCGCCCATCCGGTCAACATCAGATCATACGTAGTAACTCCTAGAAGCACATCCAGTTGACATTTTTTATCTCGCACAGATTCCTACCAAACTGTATTTGATCATCAATATAATGCATTTAGGGCTATAAATCAAGTTCTGGAGAAAGCTGCAGAAAACGATAAAAACATACTTATACTTTAGACCGTATTTTAGTATGAATATGTGAATGAAAAAGTATAACGTTGTTACACCCTGAACAATAGATATAGGACATTGAATGGGCCATAATAATGTCAATTTAGCAATACAATTTAAAAAGTTATATCCCTGCAAAGAAGGGGAACTTCTCCATAGACAATTAGAGATGGCGAGGGATGGTAAATTATGAATTTAACCATGGCGATCAAAGTGTTAAAATGCTCAATTTGTCGGTACATGGTCAGACTAATTTGTTTAACTGTTTATTATTATTATTATTATTATTATTATTATTATTATTATTATTATTATTATTATTATTATTATTATTATTATTATTATTATTATTATTATTATTATTAACTGTAGCAGTGATCATTTCCAAAGTGCCTATATAAAATAAATGCATTGCATCAATACCTGGGAAACCCACATCAGGTGCTTTGGCAAAACTTTTTCTTTTGGCGTCGCCACTCGAGTGGTCATCAGAGTCCGAGTGCACATACTGCTGATTTGGCCTAAAAAAAATTATATATATACACACATGTAATAAATGTAGTTATCTACGCTTATTAGTCAAGGCTAAAGTCTGAATACATAGGCCCTCAGGCCACTGTGTGTTATCCTTTTAGCACTACTTGCAACTACAACAACAGTGCAATTATTTACAACACCCTAGGGAGAGTTATCCCTTTAACAAAGTGAACACTGTACCTGGATCTTCTTTTTTGGCGGAGATCTCCTTCATCCTCAGATTCAATTTCAGAGGTTGGACACATAGTTGAGTCTCTCGTTTTTTGGTCTCATCATGGGTCTCTGGAAAGAGCAGAGAGAAAATGACAATTAACATATCTGCAGTCCAGTGTTTAACCAAAAAATATATATAACACCTCTTATTATGTCATCATGCATCGTCACAATTTGCGTCCTCACTTTTTGTGTATGTGTTGCACAAATTACTCACCACACGTAGTAAGCTCACGTACATCCTTATAGGTGATCCATTTATCATCTGGTTGCAGTCCATCTCGAAGGGCTTTTGTGAGCTTTATGTGTTTAGGGGGCCATAACACAGTCTGGTCTTTAGCATTAAACCAGCTCTCTAGAACTACTGCTGTCCCACCATTTGGGAACTGTACAACTGACCACAGCACCACCTCACCATTCATCTTCAAAAGGCTGAAATGAGAATTTACGGTACTCATAATGATCTCTCCTTACAAGCCATTCCCATACCGTCCTACAAAGCCAAAGTGCACTACACACATTGCATTTTTTAAGCATTTAAAGGAAAACTCCAACATTTTGTGAAATTAGCTTATTTGACATCTTCCCTGGAGTTATAAGAAGATACATATCTTTTTCATCTCTCTGCGTGCATTGGGCTTAGGGAACGCCTGGACCGTTAGCCTAGCTTAGCTTCATCACTGGAAATGGGGCAGACATCTAACCTAGTTCACTACAGTCAGGAAATATACTCCAAATACAATCAAAATACAACTCCCAAACGTTCCCGTAAACATGTTGTGACCTGTGTATTTACCACGTCTCCCAGTCACACAAGTCACACAAGTCTCCCAGTCACACAAGTCTCCAAGTCACACAAGTCTCCCAGTCACACAAGTCACACGAGTCTCCAAGTCACACAAGTCACACAAGTCTCCCAGTCACACAAGTCTCCCAGTCACACAAGTCACACAAGTCTCCAAGTCACACAAGTCACACAAGTCACACAAGTCTCCAAGTCACACGAGTCACACAAGTCACACAAGTCTCCAAGTCACACAAGTCACACAAGTCACACAAGTCTCCAAGTCACACAAGTCACACAAGTCTCCCAGTCACACAAGTCTCCCAGTCACACAAGCCTCCAAGTCACACAAGTCACACAAGTATCCAAGTCACACGAGTTTCATGAGTCTCCAAGTCACACAAGTCACACGAGTCTCCAAGTCACACAAGTCACACAAGTCTCCAAGTCACACAAGTATCCAAGTCTCCAAGTCACACAAGTCGCCAAGTCACACAAGTCACACAAGTCACACAAGTCTCCAAGTCACACGAGTCACACAAGTCACATGAGTCTCCAAGTCACACAAGTCACACAAGTCTCCCAGTCACACAAGTCTCCCAGTCACACAAGTCTCCAAGTCACACAAGTCACACAAGTCTTCAAGTCACACAAGTCACACAAGTCTCCCAGTCACACAAGTCTCCCAGTCACACAAGTCTCCAAGTCACACAAGTCTCCAAGTCACACAAGTCACACAAGTCTCCAAGTCACACAAGTCACACAAGTCTCCAAGTCACACAAGTCACACAAGTCACACAAGTCTCCAAGTCACACGAGTCACACAAATCTCCAAGTCACACAAGTCACACGAGTCTCCAAGTCACACAAGTCACACAAGTCTCCAAGTCACACAAGTCTCCAAGTCACACAAGTCACACAATTCTCCAAGTCACACAAGTCACACAAGTCTCCAAGTCACACAAGTCACATGAGTCTCCAAGTCACACAAGTCTCTCAGTCACACAAGTCTCCCAGTCACACAAGTCTCCAAGTCACACAAGTCACACGAGTCTCCAAGTCACACAAGTCTCCCAGTCACACAAGACTCATGTGACTGGGAGACTCGTGTGACTTGTGTGACTGGGAGATGTGGTAAACACACAGGTCACAACATATATATATATACTCCAAATACAATCAAAATACAACTCCCAAACGTTCCCGTAAACATGTTGTGACCTGTGTATTTACCACGTCTCCCAGTCACACAAGTCACACAAGTCTCCCAGTCACACAAGTCTCCAAGTCTCCAAGTCACACAAGTCTCCCAGTCACACAAGTCACACGAGTCTCCAAGTCACACAAGTCACACAAGTCTCCCAGTCACACAAGTCTCCCAGTCACACAAGTCTCCAAGTCACACGAGTCACACAAGTCACACAAGTCTCCAAGTCACACAAGTCACACAAGTCTCCCAGTCACACAAGTCTCCCAGTCACACAAGCCTCCAAGTCACACAAGTCACACAAGTCTCCAAGTCACACGAGTTTCACGAGTCTCCAAGTCACACAAGTCACACGAGTCTCCAAGTCACACAAGTCACACAAATATCCAAGTCACACAAGTCTCCAAGTCTCCAAGTCACACAAGTCTCCAAGTCACACAAGTCACACAAGTCTCCAAGTCACACAAGTCACTCAAGTCTCCAAGTCACACGAGTCACACAAGTCACACGAGTCTCCCAGTCACACAAGTCTCCCAGTCACACAAGTCTCCAAGTCACACAAGTCACACAAGTCTCCCAGTCACACAAGTCTCCCAGTCACACAAGTCTCCAAGTTACACAAGTCACACAAGTCTCCAAGTCACACAAGTCACACAAGTCTCCAAGTCACACAAGTCACACAAGTATCCAAGTCACACGAGTCACACGAGTCTCCAAGTCACACAAGTCACACGAGTCTCCAAGTCACACAAGTCACACAAGTCTCCAAGTCACACAAGTCTCCAAGTCACACAAGTCTCCAAGTCACACAAGTCTCCCAGTCACACAAGACTCATGTGACTGGGAGACTCGTGTGACTTGTGTGACAGGGAGATGTGGTAAACACACAGGTCACAACATATATATATATACTCCAAATACAATCAAAATACAACTCCCAAACGTTCCCGTAAACATGTTGTGACCTGTGTATTTACCACGTCTCCCAGTCACACAAGTCACACAAGTCTCCCAGTTACACAAGTCTCCAAGTCTCCAAGTCACACAAGTCTCCCAGTCACACAAGTCACACAAGTCTCCAAGTCACACAAGTCACACAAGTCTCCCAGTCACACAAGTCTCCCAGTCACACAAGTCTCCAAGTCACACGAGTCACACAAGTCACACAAGTCTCCAAGTCACACAAGTCACACAAGTCTCCCAGTCACACAAGTCTCCCAGTCACACAAGCCTCCAAGTCACACAAGTCACACAAGTCTCCAAGTCACACGAGTTTCACGAGTCTCCAAGTCACACAAGTCACACGAGTCTCCAAGTCACACAAGTCACACAAGTATCCAAGTCACACAAGTCTCCAAGTCTCCAAGTCACACAAGTCTCCAAGTCACACAAGTCACACAAGTCTCCAAGTCACACAAGTCACTCAAGTCTCCAAGTCACACGAGTCACACAAGTCACACGAGTCTCCCAGTCACACAAGTCTCCCAGTCACACAAGTCTCCAAGTCACACAAGTCACACAAGTCTCCCAGTCACACAAGTCTCCCAGTCACACAAGTCTCCAAGTCACACAAGTCACACAAGTCTCCAAGTCACACAAGTCACACAAGTCTCCAAGTCACACGAGTCTCCAAGTCACACAAGTCACACGAGTCTCCAAGTCACACAAGTCACACAAGTCTCCAAGTCACACAAGTCTCCAAGTCACACAAGTCTCCAAGTCACACAAGTCACACAAGTCTCCAAGTCACACGAGTCACACAAGTCACACAAGTCTCCAAGTCACACAAGTCACACGAGTCTCCAAGTCACACAAGTCTCCCAGTCACACAAGTCTCCCAGTCACATAAGTCTCCAAGTCACACAAGTTACACGAGTCTCCAAGTCACACAAGTCTCCCAGTCACACGAGACTCATGTGACTGGGAGACTCATGTGACTTGTGTGACTGGGAGACGTGGTAAACACACAGGTCACAACATGTTTACAGGAACGTTTGGGAGTTGTATTTGGAGTATATTTCCTGACTGTAGTGAACTAGGCTAGATGTCTGCCCCACTTCCAGTGATGAAGTTAAGCTAGGCTAACGGTCCAGGTGTTCCCTAAGCCCAATGCATGCAGAGAGACAAAAAAGGTATGTATCTTCTTGTCCAACTCCACGGAAGATGTTAAATAAGCTAATTTCACAAAATGTTGGAGTTTTCCTTTAAGCGTTTCAATTGGCCAGCCAAACATGTTATCTGTGTACATGTGATATTGTACTAATTGTGTATTTATTAATGAGGTAAGTTATGCCCCGAAATCCGACGTTAGAGTCAGTGTGTCAATATAGTTACTGCACTTTAGCTTTGTAGGGCAGTATGGTTATGCTGTTAAATGAAGTAGTGGTATTGCAATGGCACCATCTCCGTCTGGAGAGAGAAGACATTTGCGCTTGATATAGCCAAGTTTACCTATCCCTATATCTTCTTGCAAGCCACTGACCTTGTATGTACCAATGTATGATGATTCACAGGGATACATGTAGTATGGCTGTTTGTGTCTGTACTTTCTGTAAATTATATATACCTCTTCCTCTGATTTAAGAATATTCTCTACTAATGCAAATCCATCTCCAACCTCAATACAATTGTCTCCTTTATTTGTGGACAAAGTAAACCGATGAGTAGAGACCTTCCTGTACTGTTGTGAAGAAGTAAACTGTGGGGGGACAGGACCATCAGTGTGAATATTACGCAAAATTGGATCATCTGTGGGACATGGGGATCCAACATGTGGAATTTCAGACAACCTTTTCACTACCTGTTGTAGAGGCTGATGTGGCTTGCGTAGAAGATGCTTAATTTGTCCAAGATAGTTCTCAAAAGGGAATCCTGAGATATTATCTAGAGTGCCAAACTTCCTGTATTCCTCAGCCAAATGAATAAGCTGGTGTACATTGTACACAATTTCATCTTTTCCATACACTGTCCCAAAGTGTTCAACAAAAGAAACCATCAACTTGTGCGCAAAGGCCAACATTTCCTCAGAAATACTAGGGGACAGCAACAAGTACATTCCAACAGAAAACAACATGAAGTTGTCATTGTCATACAGCTCACTGGGGAGGGAATCCTTCAAAACAACAGGACCCCAATACAACATGAAGGATCGCAACTCAGTAGCTTTCCAGCGGTCTAACTCTGACAGTTCCCTTGGTTTACGGTTAAATTCACAAGGCATATAGGAACGTAGCTTTAGCAGTTTACCTGAAATGGCTTGTACAGTTTTGGAAGGGACCCTTGTTGCCAAATTCTTCCCCTTTAACCATATATTAAGCAGTTTCCTTGTAACTCAGAGACAACAGAGATGCATGTAATCAGTTGGAAACCATCTTAACTAAACCTGTTAAAGGGCTCGTCCCATTGTGATGTGCCTCATCAACCATGTCTGAGAAACTGGAGTTGGACTTTTGTTTCGGGATATGTAATTTTATTTCTCCATACACCCTCCTGAAAACACTTGTCACAACCAGAATAGCCATTAAATGCCTTGGTCTGCTTAATATAAGCTCTAGCCGGGGCATCACAAATGAAAGAAGAAATCTGTACATCAAATTGCTTGTCATTATAAATAATGCCATTAGACAGTACATTCTGACGATCTTTGACAAACTGCTCTAGGTACTCAAAAACACTCTTTGGCTTGCTTAGACCACAAAAAATGCCAACAACAAATGGGGACTTTGTGTAGTCACATTTGAGACTTCCAAGTATGGGCCAAAACTCAAGTTTAGAACTTTTGAATAAAGGTAAACCATCTATATTAAACTGTAAATTAAGAGTTGTCAGAGTTGCCAGTAAAATCAAACATGCCAACCGTGAAAGCACCCCTTTGACTCAACCAAAATGATAGTATGTTCCCCCTTCAATCTTAGTGGTAGGCACATGTTTTTGTGTTCCTAGCAATGTTCTTCCATCTTTAGGAAGGGTGGGGTGAAACATCTTCAAAATGGACAGCAAAGATGACCAGAGAGAGACTGAATAGGATGTTGCCCAATATTTTAAACTTGTCATGAGGAAATCTTCATTATGCTCATCACTGTCAAAGACATGTTCAGGTTCAATTTCGTCATCCCCAGCTATACTTTCAAAATGTGCATTTGACTCACCTGGTGAGTCAATATTTTCACTTTGATCACTGATAGTTAGTTGTCTGTTTAGTGGCAAGTCTGATGTAGTTGATAAATCTAGTGGCAAGTCTGATGTAGTTGTTAAATCTATTGGCAAGTCTGATATCTTTGGTAAATCTAGCAGGCACTCAGTAGAGGCTGTGCCAGGATCTGTGTTCTCTAAAGAGTGACAGTTTGTACTTGAATGAGCAGCAACAATTAACTTATAATCAGTGAGGATAGCCTGCTCTGTCTCTCTCACTAATTTGTTGACTCTACGTCTTTTAGCCCGAGAATAAGATGACATCTTAGAGTGATGAGGTGCTGTAGTCAATGTAATGGTACATAAATTGTGCTATTTACTTGGCTAGAACAGGTCTTTGCTTCAATTGCTGCAACGCGCGGCTTCTTGAAACTGGTACGTGATTCTGGAAAAAGAAAGAAAAAAGGCGGGAGGGTCCTGATTAATGTGCTGCATTGCAATGTGCAGGGTGAAACGCTTGCATAATTCTACATTTTGATCAATATCAAGAGAGTTCATTATTATATTATTGTTATATTGTTCATTATAAAATACCATGCATATAACCAAACGTCTAACTATACTATCTGTATGTCATGTATGTCCCTATGCAGGCCCGGACTGGCCATCGGGAGCACCGGGAGTTTTCCCGGTGGCCTGGCCTGCACAGATTAAAAAAAATAAAAATTATATAAAAAAAAAATATTATATATTTTTTTTATTATAATTTTATAAAACAAAATTGCCAGGCCATTGTTTCTAGTTGTGGCGGCGGCGCAGCGCGATAGTTTTTAGATAACCAGGTGGGTGGGGAACAACCAGGATTTCACTGTCTGCGACAGAGTTGGAGAACTATCTGACTCTCTCTCCCTCACGCGGACACACACACACACAATGGAGCTGTGCTGCCGCTTGTGATTGGTGGAGGCGGGACCAGGCGATACAACTGATTGACCGTGGAGGCGGCGAATGGAATGGCAGATGGCACACTCCCAAAAGGAGTTGTTAAATCTGACATTACAAAAAACAATATGTGGTGGTTATGATTGGGGCTGAAGTTGAATAAACAATTTATGAAAGAGAGAGTCAAAATAATTCCAAGATAATTCAAAGATTACACACCTTTGCCACATTGGCTACAAACATAATCACTGCAAAGTTATCAAAAAAATAAGAATCTGATCAGACACAAGGGTTAAGTTGTTGTTCCCTTTCTAATTTCCTCAAAAACATCTAGTCTAGTTAATGTGATCAATATTATTTGACAATTGATGCTTTTTGTTGGAAATTTCAGTCAGTGAGCTCATACTTTGAGCTCATTTTATAGTTAAAATGATTGAGACAACGCAATCTTCTGTCTTTGTTGTGCATGCATGTGTCACTATTCTGGCAGTGGCTACTGTTATTATAGTATTGTAATGAAATGTCTGTTATTTAATGTTTGTGTAAAGGGCTATTTTAACTGTTGATGGGTAGTGCATCAGTAAAGTGAATATGGTATTGTGCTCTTGCCTTGTTTGAATAGGTGGAGAGAGTGGTTAACTGTATTATAATTGTAAATAGAAAAATATCTTCTGCTCTTGCTTTTTTCTTTTTGAAGGTGGAGACAGTACCATTGCTAGTGCCACAACAGTTTTATTTGAGGTTCATAACAGTACATTGTACTAAGCAATTGTTGGCTCATTAGTTTGTGATTCACATGCACAAAAATTCACCAGAATGCAGGAAAGTAAGTCTTTGTAACTAAAATTTTCCGGGTGGGGGACCCCCAGACCCCCCACTTAAAAAGTGGCCTGATTGGGGCTATATTTCGCACTATATCTCCCGGTATGAATTATTTCCACTGTCCGGCCCTGTCCCTATGCCATAAATGTCATGATGTCATGTGTATGTCATAAATGTCACTATGAATTGAAAATGGGGGACCCTGATGTAAACGAGACAAAAACGTCTTTCTCTGGTCTGCATCCATTTCATTCATTCATTCAACATTAGCAGGACCAGTGGCATGCCAAACAGTCTGCAAACTACCTGGCGTTCTATCGCCATGCTCTAAGACAAACTCGAACCTTAACCAACTTCGAAAGAGTACCTAAGCAGGGGAGATGAAGCATATAGCGATATAAACATAGTCATAGCATCAAATTAGTATTTAGATAAGCCACAGAAAAAATCACGTTATAAAAATAAGCAGTTTCTAAGAAAAAACGATTTGTTATGTCCTTTTTTGAAGCATTTATCAACATGGGCGCAGCCATTTTGTTTGTTGACGTCACGGTGTTGGTTTGGTCTGGCTGCTGGGTAGCTGGCCTAGTAAACATGGATCCGTAAATGCAATGTTGCCTACCAGACAACGGTACCGCGTGGTTCTTTTTGTATTGCTCCTGGCTGTTCAAACAAATTTTACCGTGTGAAAGAGAGGAAAGTTGGTTCATTTCCACAAACTACCAGTGAAGAAAACAGTGTTGTTCAATCACCGTCGTGGGGCTACCTGGCTACCTAGCTCCAGTTCTGCTAGCTACATGCAGCATTTAGCGAGCTGGGTTAGCCGGCTAGTTGGCTTTGAATCCCGGCTGCGGCTAGGTAGCCAGGTAGCTAAATGCCCAGCGACGGTGATTGAACAACACTGTTTTCTTCACTGGTAGTTTGTGGAAATGAACCAACTTTCCTCTCTTTCACACGGTAAAATGTGTTTGAACAGCCAGGAGCAATACAAAAAGAACCACTGCGGTCCCGTTGTCTGGTAGGCAACGTTGCATTTACTGCACTCCATGTTTACTATAGGCAGCTACCGCGTGCTTCCTTGACTACTTCCTGTTCACCCAATAAGCATGCTTTTGATTGGCTGACTCGCACAACGTCATTCAGTACCAAAGCACACAATTGGAGCACGCAATTGGTCTGTTTGTTTGGCGCTAGAAAAATTACATCGAAATAATAAATAACTGGTTATAGGTCTTAAACAACCGTACGATTCCACTTGCACACTCTCCAGAGTTATATTAATTACACGCTAACGAATATTCATAAATATTTATCTTAGTTGACGTATATAGCACTACTATTTACCAAACTGCAGCATAGCATAAGCACACAATAACGTTATTTTTCACGGAACACAGTTAAGATAAAAGTAATATCGCCAAAACGTACTGTAAAGCACTCAGTAGAATCAAATCCGGGGGATCCAGATATAGTTGCTGTTCTGTTGCAGTTCACGATCGAGAGATCGCTGTATCTGATAGTGGAAGGATATGTGGTTGGGACGTACCATAATCTGTTTAAATTGGGGGGGGGGCATTCGGATCGGTCCACTCCATGACAAACTTAATGACGACAAACAGCATACATTGAACAGCATACGTTGATTCAACATTTATTAGATATTGGCATTTCAATCATTAAAATTCAACCACAAAACAATATTGATTCAATGACATGTTTTCAACATTGGTCAATTGGTTCATCGGTTAATGGTTGATCCACCATCAATCGTCGACCTTAACCAAAAATCAAGCATTTTGACCATAAATCAACATTAAATTAACATATTTTGCTATCTGGGGGATCAGTGGATTTATTTAGTTTTCTTTCTTTTCCACCTGTACATTGTTCTTCTTATTTATAAAAGTATGGACCGTGGAGTGGATATGGCATTGGTTGTTGTTTGGCTCATGTTTCTTTGTAAGCCTACCTGCATCTCAGTGGATAAAACAAATAACTTGGAGGAAAAACAAAAGCAAAGAAACAGCCGAAAGAAAGGATTAAAGAAAGAATAAACATTCCACTGTAGCCCTCGGTGCCATCAGCTGCATCTGTCCACCACAGACCAGTTGCCTAGATACCATCAACCCAGTTCCTGTTCCCACAAGCCTTTGTTCCTTTCAAGGTTTAAGGACACAATAAATGGTTCATTTTGTCATTTTTGTGAAATAGCCTTTTTACCACCCAGATGGAGACAACCCAAGCTCATTGACATCTGTTCACATATGCAAGCAAATCTGAGACCTGAACCGCTGGTTAAATATTCATGGTTATATGGCCTTGCCAGGATCCTTGTGTGTGTGTGTGTGTGTGTGTGTGTGTGTGTGTGTGTGTGTGTGTGTGTGTGTGTGTGTGTGTCTATCTATGTATGTGTCTGTGCATGTTTGTTCTGGTGTGAGTTTGTTTGTGACAGATTCAAATGTGTGTGTATTTGTGTGTATGTGTGTGTATCTGTGTGTGTGTGTATCTAAGGTTACTGATACTCAATCTAGATACGGTCATCAGTCGATAAAACACGAGACAGAGAGATGCGTTGCTTTCCTTGGTCACTCCAATATGAATCACATTCTCACGGATCCTTTACATTCACTGCTGGTGTCAATGTCAGCTGTGGTTAGAATCCATTTGAGGGTGGGTGAAAGGCTATGGCCCATCCCTTGTTACCACAGATTATGGTACATGGTCATTATTTTGACAATATACCAATTATTTTGGAGGGGGGGGGGACAATGCTTTATATTATGGATAGATACAGTGCATATATGCAAACTGGCTGTAGTACATTTTTATATGGAGAGTTGTGCAGTCTGTTCCACCTTTCGAAGGACTATGAACCCAGGGAAATCAGTGTTTGCCCCATTTTATTGTTCTTCTGGAGGTGGTGTCTGGAGTCATTTTCAGTTCCCTGCTGGTTTGTATTCTTGTTACAGCCATGCTCCAATAGATACGATGTGTATGGTTGTGTGTGGGTGTGTGTGTGTGTGTGTGTGTGTGCGTGTGTGTGTGTGTGTGTGTGTGTGCGTGTGTGTGTGTGTGTGTGTGTGTGTGTGTGTGTGTGTGTGTGTGTGTGTGTGTGTGTGTGTGTGTGTGTGTGTGTGTGTGCGTGCGTGCGTGCGTGTGTGTGTGTGTGTGTGTGTGTGTGTGTGTGTGTGTACACTCAACTGTGTGTGAAAACACACAGTTTTGCACGTATGCATGATATGTGTGTGTGTGTTGATATCATCCAGGGCCATTTGTTTCACTGTATATACATACTTATGTAACTATCTGTAGCAATATTTGCAATGTGCCGCATATACAGTAAAGTATCTCTCTCTCACTGTCCAAAGGACTTTTAACATAATAATGTATTTTTTATCCATTGTGGTTTGAGTCATTTAGGTTTTGCTTCCCCACTGGCCTGTTTTGCTGTCTCTGTGTTGTCCTGATTTTATTATTATTTTATTTATTATTATACATTTTTACCCAGGGTAGGTCTTTATTTACCCAGGGTCGGTCCACTGAGCATAGATGCTCTTTCTCAGCAGAGCCATGCTTCACACTCATCACACAGCTACACATATTCACACCTGGGAGCTGACCAGCACAACTACAGTCCGACACTGAGCAGCTCCCCTGGAGCAGTTGGGGGTCAAGTGCCTTGCCCAAGGCCACTTCAACAGTGGGTATTTCAGGAGAGCGTTATTCATTCATTCATTTTTTACCCATTCACTCACACATTCACACACCGACGCCGGAGGCGACAATGCAAGGTGCCCACATGCTCATCGGGAGTAATTAGCGGTTTAAGTGTCTTGCTCAAAGACACTTCGAAACACTGCCCGGGAGGAGCGGGAATCAAACCGGGTACCTCCGTATTACCAGACGACTGCTCTACCTCCCGAACCACTGTCGCTGTAGGGTAGGAAATTAAGCTCCTGCAGAAGTCCAGCCTTCTGAACTTACCCTTTAAATACATCATTCTGAACATACCCTTTAAATACATCATTCTGAACATACCCTTTAAATACATCATTCTGAACATACCCTTTAAATACATCATTCTGAACGTACCCTTTAAATACATCGTTATCAGGCAGCACACATGCTGGTAACCACTGTTTAAAGTAATAATAACAAATTGTATAATGATACAATATAATGATGTGTCCAGTACTGGTGCACCTCATACATAGACACATTATTGATTGTGCCCATAATCATACTAAGGAGCACCCTCTGGAATTATTGCTATGGCTTGGGTGAATACTGATGCGGTGGACACTTACTCCTTGGTATGTCAAGCTTAAATGCCCAGCTCTTGCATTTCAAGGAGAAACAACTAGATAGTGTAGAAGTCGTCGGAATACAGAAACGCACAATTTATATCAGTTGACAACACAAAGCTGTGTGTCATTTATTACGCAGTAGAACAAGTGACAGCTGTCAGAGCTATGCCGTTTTAGAATCTGACAGCTCGTAGTAACCAAACATTAGCAATGAAACCCCAAACTGGGTGTCTCCTCTCGGCCCAACCCCAAAACCAACCTCCTTAAAGTGACAGTGCCCCATCAACACCTCAATACAATACTGTTACGGACCCTGTC
Organism: Notolepis coatsorum; assembly: GCF_963971535.1. Taxonomy (NCBI): domain Eukaryota; kingdom Metazoa; phylum Chordata; class Actinopteri; order Aulopiformes; family Paralepididae; genus Notolepis; species Notolepis coatsorum. The sequence continues at coordinate 97,944,006 of NC_140177.1, forward strand.
CTTATGTATGTATGTATATAGAGGGAGTTAACTATGTTATCTGTTGTATATATAGGCATGTTTTGTTTGTTCTTGTCTTGTCTCCCTCTTGTGTCTACATGTCCCGCGTCTATGCTTTTACCAACACGTTCATGTTTCCAGGTTCCCGTTTTGCGCTCTTATTGGTCAGGTCATGTGACATGTGCGCCAATCGTGGGACGGCAAGTTCTGCGCCTATTTCCGGGTCGAACAGCCTGCAAACTACCTAACGCTTAGTTTATCACTGGTTAAGCTTAGGCGAATCTTTCGAAGTTGGTTAAGGTTAGAGACAAACTCTAACCTTAACCAACTTCGAATGAGCGCTTAAGCTTAACCAGTGTAGAAACTTGCGGTCCCACGATTGGGCGTACATGTCACATGACCTGGCCAATCATAGACGCGGAAACACGAACGCGTTGGTAAAAGCAATCAGGCATCCCCATTCTCAGGTGTCTCCCAGTCCCAGTTGCAGCAGCAGCTGGTCAATCAGCAACTCACCCCAGTGCAGCAGCAGCTGAGGCTCGTCAGCAATTAAGCTCCACACTCCTTCATATACCCCATTGTGTGCCGTGTTAGTTAGCTCTCTGGTTCATTGGTTGTGGTAACTATTTTCTGGTATATTTTGTGGTAGAGCTCTCTCTGTCGTTTGCTATAGAGCCGTGGCTCTTTGGGGGTATATTTTGTAGAGCTGGTGAAGGGTCTGGTATTGTGTAGAGCTGGTGAAGGCTCTGGTATTATGTAGAGCTGGTGAAGGCTCTGGTACTCTGTGTTTTTGGTGTAACTCTCATTGTATCTTTTGGTGTTCGTTGTTTATTGCACATTTCTGTCTAACCTTAAAGGGGAGATGAAGCATAGCGATATAAACATAGTCATAGCATCAAATTAGTATTTAGATAAACCACAGAAAAAAATCACATTATAAAAATAAGGCGTTTTTAAGAAAAAACGATTTGTTATGTCCATTTATGTAGCATAAATCAACATGGGCGGCGCCATTTTGTTGCTGACGTCACAGAGATGGTTTCGCCCGGAGGCGGAGCCTCCCACCTCAGAAAATTGCACGCTGTAGCAATATTATTAGGCTCCTCAAATATCGTTATTCATAAAAAAAACACATTTATGTTATATTTTACAGCATTGAGCAACCCCAACAGGGGGATGCTGCATATGTATGCTCTGTCATCTTTGAGATGGCGAGACCTGCAGTTGGCACCTGAGATGGCGAGACCTGCAATTGGCACTGTGTGAGGCCACGACATTTGAGCAAATTAATAATACTGCATGTTCTGAAGGTCCAGATTAATAATTAGAATGAGTTCAACAGAAAGGTATAGATTAGGCTATCACCTAAAGTCTGTTGGTTGCTATATGAGTTCAGCCTCAACCGAACTCAGTCTAAAGCAAGGTCTATTCTGTCTCCGTTATCCCCTGCCCGTCGCCGTCGGCAGATCGATGCGGGAGTAGTTATATTTATATATAACTACTACCCTCCCTCCTCTCCCTTGGCGACACCACAACACCAACGTTACACAGCGCTGTAGCAAAACACCTCTCTCTCCTCACTTTTATTCTCCAACTAACGGTATAACTTTGTCTCCATCCAGTACCATAGTACTGTACATTAGTACACTGCATAGTATTGTATATTATATGGTAACTCAGTTACGTCTATTCTGCATCGAACATTGTACATATGTCTATACTGAACACTGTGACCTCATTTTCATTTTCTACTTCTAAATTACATGCTATACTATGTTATTTGATACTATCTTGTCTAGCACAGTCTCTGGAGCGTAACAGTAAGAAGCATTTTGTATGAAAGTATTCTGTACTTCTGTATGTCAACTATTAAAGAAACTTGAAACTTGAAACTATTAAATAGGCTAATTGTGTTTTTATTCGTTTTAACTTTCAGCCTGTTAATAAATGTGTCGTTAATTCAGTATTTCACTTATTGAATTCATATTTATTTAGGGAATGCTAATTAAAAACACAAATGTTATGGACATCTAATTTAATTATCTGCTTATTTATTAATGCTTCAATTCATTCAGAAACGTTGCAGCATACAATCCATATGTGCATTTGTTTACATAATGATAACGTACATAAATAACATTATTGAGGGAGGGAAAAAAGGAAACTGATACCTACTTCACCCTGTTAGTCAAGTTGAACTATTGCTCTGACTCACACTGTGGGTGTGGGGGGGGGGGGGGGGGATGTCTCGCAGATAATACAATAGTATAATTATATAATATATTTGTTTTCTGTAGGTAACGTTACATTTGGTTGACAATTTACTGACTGACTTTCACGACACTCCATATTTATGTAGCTATCTAACCAGCACTGTAAACCGGACCCAGCCCAAACCATCACCGTGACGTCACTATCCAGCTAAATCTAAAATGGCGGCGCCCATGGCAAAAACGGGGAAATTACATTTTAGTTTTCAGACAAATAAGCAGGATTTCACATTTGATTATAGGACCATGTCTTACCCAAGGTACACAACAAACAAACTAGGCTCATGTTGTTTAACGCTTTATCTCCCCTTTAATCCTTTGTATATTTGTTTATCACCCAGCCTATGGTGATTGTCTTTCTTTTGTATTAATCTTTTGTTTCGCACACAGGGACATTGAGGACAGGAAGATACCCTGGGGTCTACATTTTTGCATCACTTAGGTGACCTGATGTTAAAGACACCAGCCTTATAAGTGAGCACCGCCACCTGTACTTTTGGGCGTCCGCACCTGTAAGGGGGGCAGTGGCGTCATTTCAGTAAAAGGCAAGGTATGGCAAGGGGGAGGGAGGGGGGGGGGGGGTCAAGGGCAATAGTCACTTTTGGTGAGTTGTTTCTATACAATTCACTTATATGACATTTAGGTAACATTAATGAACAAAGGAGACAAATACAGTATGTAAGTAGTAAACCAATTTTTCTTATTAGAGTGGATCATAATGATAAATATAGTGTTACACATATACAACTCCCGCTGCCTTAAAAAAACAGTAAAAATACTGAAAGACGTCATGCCCACCCGGACTAACAGACTGAAGTTTCGTTTTTATCCTAGGGCCATATGTGCACTAAACTCAGCAAAAAATGTAAAACAACAGTCTCCCTTGCACCCCCCCCCCCCCCCCCCCCACGCACACACAACATTAAGGGATAGTGCAATTATCTTTTACACCCCTGGTTTTCGCTTGTTGTCCTTGTGCATGGGAAGAACAAATTAATTATAATTCAAATAACAGTCAAGGAAACTCAATGATAATATTCAAAGTGTTTTTTTTGTTTTGTTTTAACAAACAGAGCCATATAGCTCTGATAGGTTTATAGCCAATGTATATTCAAAGTTCAACAGAGCCCTATAGCTCTGATAGGCATACAGCCAATGTCCACTGGTTGTGAGACTCCATCGGGGTCGTCAGGACTTTCTGCGGTAAGTCGTCGGGAGGTTTCAGTCATTCTTCCCTGCAGGATTCCTTTACGCCGTCGTCTTTTGTAGTTTCTCCTTTTGGAAACTGGCATATCCAAAAGTGTTTGGCCATCACCGGCCCCGGTAACACCATGGGCCTCCATGGGCTTCACTTTATAAGCTTGTTTAGGCAGTTGCTCCTCCACCGGCTCGTCATCTCCTCCAACACTCCCGTCCTCAGCAGGTCCTTGCAGAGCAGAGCCACGTCTCGGGAGATGCACCTCCATGCTGCCGTCCCTCTCCTCCTCAGGACGGTGCCGCCCGGTCAGCCCTCCTGGACTGGGTGCGACTGCTGCTGTCCTGCTTCTGAGAGCTCTCGTTTTAAACACTGGAGGTTCAGTAGTGGCCCTGTTGTGTGTATCTTCCTTATGTGCATCTTCCTCCTCCTCTGCCTCACTCCCTGAGGAGCTGCAGCCGCACACATCATCTGGTTTCCCAGTACATTCCTCATCTGTGGAGTCATCTGATTCCTCTCTCTCATCATCCTCCTCATCCTCGTCTTCATCAGGTGCACATGTAGCAGAGTCAATGGTTGGTTTTGCTGGTGCTGTTTCAGGTTCTTCCTGCATTTCCTCTGCAGCACTCTCCCCCACAGCTGCCACACTGTACCTCTCCCTCTCTGCGTCTGACACAGTGATTTCCTCCGTCACTGCTTCTTCCTCTCTGCCTTCGTCATCGGCGTCCTCCTCTTCATCAATGTTGTCCTCCTCCTCACCGTCCCCATCATCATTATCGTCTGGTTCGTTCTGAGGAACCCTCTGGGAAGGATCCAGCAGGTGGTTCTTCATCATCCACTTGCTGGAGGGGACATAAATGGGGGTCGACTTGTCCTCCTCATCATCATCTTCCTCCTCATGGCTATGTTTCATCAACCACTCCCTGGAGGGAACATAAAAGGAAATCGACTCGTCATCGTCGTCCCCATCTTCATCGTCGTCCTTGCCTTTGGACTCCGACCCCAACTTTGGCTTAAAGGGGAGTTTAAGTATTTTGTACCTGCACTCCTTGGAGGTGAAATCATCACAGTGATTAATACACACATTATCAGCGTTATTATTATGATATTCATCTGCCAATTCCTTGCTGCGCCTCTCAGTCAAGATTTGATTATACCGTTGATTTTGTTCCTCTAAACTTGACAATGTTCTTATTTTTGCAGCTATGGCTTCGATGTTAGTTTGCAGCTCAAGCTCCTCTTGTAAGGCCCTTATAGCTGCTTGCTGCTTCTCGAGCTCTTGCCTTTTCTTTAAATAGGCAAAACGTGTCATCAGGCCTGCCTTTTCAGCTTTAGCCTTTCTAATCATAGAGGCTGTTTTACTACCTCCATGACTGGTTGGCCTCATCTTGGCTTCAGACATGTTATTTATGTAGGGCTATATGGAACTGGGAATTTATTTGCCACACATCCGCGATGTCCAAGCAAACAATTTCATTTCCATACGTCCAGACGGCATTAATTGCGATGGTTCAACGTAATACGGCATCCAATCCGTTCCATTTAATACGGCTTCCATTCCGTTCCATAATCCACAATATCACAATTAATTAGTCTGACGTAAGGATCCTCCTCCTGGCGTTCGCACGGAACCGCAACAATGTAGCAATGTGACAATGTCCCGACTCACTTTTCCATTTGCAATTACAGCATAGCGTCCAAACAATTCTATCTTCTCGGAAGGCGTTTACAGCTCTTCACGCTATCCATTTCAATCTCAGGTAATCCAATAACAGAGGTTTCAAATCTTCTTACCTCTCTTTCATTCGTGAGGAAAGTTGTCCTATACTTTACTCACGTCCTTTTTTCGTGAGGAGTTTTCCAACCTTGTACTCACTCAGCACACGTCCTTCTTCCATTAGGTAATTTTCTACTTTGTTGTGGCCGCTTGTCGCTCCCCAGTGAATCGACAAGCGTCCACGGTGCACCCGTTATTACTTATCCTACTCAGTCCCAAAGTTGTGATGTTGAATGAATTGAATGTCCAAAGTTGCTCCTCTTACGGTTTACAGGGTTTATTGTTGTCCAAAGGTAAATGATAGTGAGTGAAGGGTTTAAACAGAACAGTTGTCAATTGCTCAGATCCAACAGTGAAACAGGTAGAAAATTGTATCCTAATCACAGGTGCACATGTAGCAGTGATCACCTTGGCTATTTATAGGAGTGGGCTGTAATGGTGGTGAGCCCTCTAGTGTCGAAACATAATTAAGACAGTCTAAACAGTGCACAGTTCTAATATATAATATAATAATAATAATAATAATAATAATAATAATAATAATAATAATAATAATAATAATAATAATAATAATAATAATAATAATAATAATAATAATAATAATAATAATAATAATAATAATAATAATAATAATAATAATAATAATCTATAACAAGAACACTCATTGGCCTTTACACTTGGTGTTATGGTAGACTCAGACCTAAGCTTTAAATCACAATCAACAAGTTGACAAAAACATAATTCTTCCACCTTAGAAACATAGCTTTTGAGATATGTGATAACACAGGCTGCCGGCATGTCTTTATGAATGGAAATATCGAATAAAAGAAACAACGATGAAAACCCGACTATACTCTGGTTTTCGGGGGTCCTGCCGCTCAACGTTCGGCGAGTTAACCCTAGATCTTAGATCCTAATATGAAAATATGTGATTTAATGTTCTATGTCTTACCTTGACTTTGTCTATTTTACTGCTATCTATTTTATGCTTTATGTCTGCACTTTATGCATTGCTCTTGATCTGCCAATGTTGTGCTCATTTTATGCCTGTCTTTTTGTACTGCTGTGAAGCACTTTGAGCTGCAATTCTTGTATGAAAGGTGCTATACAAACACAGTGTATTATTATTATTATTATTATTATTATTATTATTATTATTATTATTATTATTATTATTATTATTATTATTATTATTATTATTATTATATAATTATTATAGTTTGCTTCATTAATTAAAGGGTGTGAATTTAAGTGTTCTCTAGTGCCTTTTGTCTGCTTTAAGGTGGTGGTATAAGTTAAAGGTTGTGGTGTCAAAGTAAAATAAATCCGTGCCCGCTCTAGCTAAGCCACGGATCTCCTACAATCCTAAATCCACCCCTGTCCAGCACCCCAGCGAGTCAAAGCATCATGCCTCTTTAACACCACGACTCGCCGAGGCCCCGAACCACATTTGTATGCGTTCTTTTATCTTTGCAACCGCTGCCAACCAGATTGCAATATTCGACTCATTAACCCCTATAACCTGTGCAGTGGATATCTCCAGATAAATCACATCAAGATAAGTGAGAATCCATACCTTCGGGCATTATTTATCTGGGTGTATCCATCTTGAGGCAATACATTTTTTGGCGGCTGTGAGGCCGGCTAGAATGAGTCTCTTCACATGTATAGAGGTCAGTAATTGAGAAACATCATTCAATAACAATACAGAAGGCAGAACAGGTATGGTCAGAGAGAAAATATCTGATAGCTGGGAGGTAACATTTTCCCAAAAGAGCTCAACAGTAGGACATTCCCAGTACATATGTATAAATGTTCCGGTGACACCGTTTGGACATAAGGTACATCGAGAGTCAGGTCTGAGACCCATTAGATTAAATCGTCTATGGGTCAAATAAGTCCTATGAACAAAATTTTGATGAATCTGTTGGTTGCGAGAGGACAGCCGAACATTCTCCCAGACTGCATCCCAATCAAAATCTACATCCAACTCCGGAACATCCTTTCTCCAAATCGTATCCAGGGGGAGGTCCTTATACGATGACATAAGTAAATGGCGATAAAAGTCAGAAACGAAGCCTCTCGATGTCTCTTTGTCAAAAGATTATTTGTGAAAACGGTGACGCTCTAGTGGAACGTCCCATGGAACGCCATGAGCCCTCAGAGCTGCTCTTATTTGTAAATAAAAGAAAAAGGAGGTTCCGGGGAGATCATATCCGTTGGATAGATCTTGGAAAGAACGGAGACCAGAGTTATCGAAGATATCCCCCAACGTGTGGATGCCTTTCTTTTCCCATCTAGGGTACCTAATAGGTTGTTGTCCAATAATGAGTAAGTTATTATTAAATAGAGGGGAGTGCGTGTGCCATTTATGGCGGTTAGTACATGCTTTCTGGGTGTCAGGCCAAGTCTGGATCACATGTGTGATAAGAGGGCCAAATCGTAATTTGCATTGCTTAATTGAAATGTTGGTATACACAATATCTTGAAGTCTATGTGGGGACACCATCTTCTCCTCCAATGGTCGCCAAACCATGGCTGCTTGAGCGTCAAACCAAGTGATCAGACGTCTCAGAGAGAAAGCTTGAAAATAATATTTAAAGTCTGGAAATGCTAAGCCTCCGTCGAGTTTACTTCTTTTGGCAGTTGATCTCTTCAAGCGCGGGCGTTTATTGTTCCAAACAAATTTATATGAGGCAGAGTGCAATTTCTGCCAGTAACCAACAGGAGGAGGTAACGGGAGCATGGAGCTGATAAAGTAAATTCTGGGTAAAATATGCATTTTAATTATTGACGCACGGGCCTGTAATGTATTTTTTTATTTGGACCATCTGTTGAAGTCATTCGTAATCCTGTCACCCAAGCTGGAGTAATTATACCTTATAGTCTGGCTAATAGTAGGGAATATTTCAATCCTGAGACATTTAAAGTGCTCCACCATAAGTATGTTTGCAGGTAGGATGGTAGCCTTCGCAGGCTCATTAAGTGGAAGAAAAGCAGATTTTGGCCAGTTGATCTTAACACATTGACCGCCAATAATGTTGTACGACGGGTTTGCTGGTCATGCGAATTCCGCCAAGCCACGGCGTACGACGTTATTGAGATCATATTTAATTTTTTAGCCTTGGTATTCATAATTCCGCCACCCAGCCTCTGCTGAGACAGTGGGACTCTGCACAACCGTGCAACGCTTCAATACCGCCGCCTGGTGGACGATCGGGCGAGTTACAACCGGAAATGGATCTCTGGTGATCTCTGTGCATCTGGGAAATCCGTCCGGCAGTCACATATTGTTGCGGGACTCTAGACACACATCCGTGTATATGGATCGCTGCCATAACTCAATAATCGATATGATTTGGGCGTTTATTGCGCCATACAAACCGGAAATGGATCTAGTCGATCGACGTCAAATAAGTGGCATCTTTTTCCTCCAGTCTCATCGGCGAACGGTACGAGGACAGTAACGTTACTTTCAGCTTAATTGTTTATTCTTTTCAATGCAAACCGCTCTGATCAATATATCACCCATACTACATAAAGCATTTACTGACGATCACGGAATTATAAACGACCCCCCCCGCCTTTCATCCGCGCATGATGAGTCATAACGTTTAGGATCGTATTCAGTTGGATTTTTTAATATAGCGTGTATCGCGAATAAACTGCAATCGATAATCTATATTATGCGTTTAGGCCTATAACTAGCATTCTAGGAATTACTGCAGAAAACGATAAAAACATACTTATATTCTAGACGGTATTTTTGTATGAATCTATGAATGAAAAAGTATAACGTTCCTACATCCTGAACGATAGATAATCGATGTTGAATGGGCCATAGTAATGTCAATTTAGCAATACAATTAAAAAAGTTATAGCCCTGCAAAGAAGGTGAACATCTCCATAGGCTTAGACTGGTGGGAGTGATCATACATTGATGGATAGAAGTGTGGCAGGGAATGTGTTAAAGCCGGACAGGCTGCCAAATTCATCTATCACACTGAGCAGATGAGGTAGAGAGACGGAGGGATTCTGCATAAACAGGAGTACATCATCTGCGTATAAGCTGATATGGTGATGTGTGCCCTGAATTGAAACAGGAGATATAATTTGGGATTGTCTTATGTATTGAGCTAGAGGTTCGAGGGATAAGGCGAAAAGTCCGGGACTAAGAGGACAACCCTGTCTAGAAGAGCGCGAGACAGAGAAGAGTGGCGAGCATAACTTCCCCGTTAAGATCATGGCCGAAGGCCCCTGTGTAGAGAACTTTGATGGCCTTCTGTATTTATATTTAAATTGTATGTTTTTGTTTAATGCCCTGTTTTATGTTGAAACTTGTTGTGTGTCGTGTTGGTCAGGACTCCCTGGAAGAAGAGATCTTGTATTCCTGGATAAATAAAGGATAAATAAAATAAAAATGTTAATCATATGAATGAACCCCTCACCCAACCCCATCCTTTTAAGAACTGCCCACAAGTAAGACCACTCCAATCTGTCAAATACCTTCATTGCGTCCAAGGACATGACCGCTGTAGGAACTGCAACATCCTTGCTGGCATCAAGCATGTGCAGTAACCGTCTGATGTTATCAGTAACCAGGCGGCCTCTTATGAAGCCGGTCTGATCAGGGTGAACTAAAGATGTCATATGCTTTTGAAGTTGGGTGGCTAGAACCTTGGCATATAGCTTAAGATCGGCTCCGGGGAGACTTAGGGGCCTGTAGCTGCCACATTCGGTGGGGTCCTTATCTTTCTTGAGTAAGACAGATATAAGCGCCATATTGACATCTCTGGAAAAATTGCCCTCTTCGATTGAATGTAAAATCATTGAAAGTAATAAGGGACCGAGTACATACCAGAATGCAAGATAAAGTTCCGGTGGAATGCCGTCCCAACCGGGAGCATTGCCCCGTTGCATATCAGCAATCGCCTGTGGTAAGTTGATTTGATTAAGAAAGTCCTCCAGCTTAGTATGATCAAAGACCACCTCTAACTACAGGTTGGAATAAAAAGAGCTAAATGTATCATTCATCTTTTTGGGGTTGGTGGTTACCTCCCCCTGTTGGTCCTTAATGGAAGGGATATCCGCAAATTGTTCACTGGCACGTATCTTCATAGCTAGTAGGTGACTAGGCCTGGAGCCGTGAAAGTAGTAGTTCTGTCTTGTTCTGTGCATTTGGAATTCAGATTGTTGTCTTAAAATGGAGTTCATCTTTTTTTTCACTACCTTAATTTGAAGCTCCAGTCGACTAGAGTAGTTGTGCTGCAATGAAGAGATCAACGTGGCATGAAGCTTTTCCAATTCCACCAACTTGGAGAGATGACCCTTGCGGAGATTAGATGCAAAGAGAGTAGTGTTACTTCTGATAAAACCCTTAACCTAATCCCATAGAATTCTGGGATCCTGTACCGAGCCAGCATTAAACTGCAGGAATTCAGTGAGCTTCTCTCTAAATTGCAAGTTAAACTCCCTGTTTTTCAGCAGTGTAGAGTTAAAGCGGCATCTAGGGGCGCGGGACGTTATTTTACTGAGTGAACCCTTAAGTAGGATACCTTTGTGGTCTGAAAGTGCAATGGACAATAAGTCAACATCAAAACTATCAAAGAGACGTGGGGAAGAAAAAACATAATCAATCCTGGAAAAAGTCTTATGTCTCGACGAGAAGAAGGAATAATCTCTCGCGGATGGGTTGAGCGATCGCCACATATCGATTACCCCTGTGTCCTTAGACCAGGCTTTTAGGGCTGTGGTAGCTTGATTCTGATCAGAGGTTTCAGCGTGATTGGACCTATCAATCAATGGATCCCAAACTGCATTAAAATCAGCTCCTACTATTAATGAGTAATCAGGTAATTTCAGCATAGCTGCAGTGAGCACAGCATAAAAGTTAGCGTCATACAAATTAGGGGCGTAAGCAGAGATCAGCGCAATTTTTCGGTTAGAACATTCTATTTTAGCAATAGTAATTCGACCATCTGCATCAGACCACACATCTAACAGTTTAATATTCAATTTTCATTTCGCTATTATGGCTACCCCACAGGCCTTGGTGCTAAAAGAAGAAGAACTTATGTTATGATAAAATAGATTTGCCATTTTTGCGTTATCCACCAATAAAAGGTGTGTTTCACTCAGTAAAGCAAGGTCCACTTCCTTCCTTTTTAGCCACGTTAGTACACAAATCAAATCAAATCAAATCAAATTTATTTGTAAGGCCCGACAACACATGTTAATGTCCCCATGGGCCGTACACGTCTTCTTTAAACAAGTCAAGAAGAAACATAACAATAAGTCAAGAACAGAACAAGAACACCATAAGGTCCAACAAATTTAAAATAAATGCAAATAAATGAAAGAATGCAAGCACTCCCAGACATACCCCACGCGAAGGTAAGGAAAAACTCACTAAAACCTAACAATAGGGAAAAATGCTCCACAGGCAGTGTGGAGGAGAGAAACCTTAGAAGGGCCATTCAAGGGGGGATCTCCCTTCTTAGATGTCTAGTAGTGTTGCAGACTAACAGTTGGTAAGCATGCACTCTAGGGATGTGCATCTCCTTACTGAGGCCGATGCGATGCTCATCTCGATACGGTGCCAACGATACGATACATTAACGATACATTTGAAGCACTGGGCGATGCGATACGATTCACCCCCTGTTGAGATACGATACGATTCGATACGATTTGATTCAACATAATGCGATTCGGGGCGATACGATGCGATTCAACACGATGCAAAATAATGATACAATTTTATGGTATGACAGAGGATTTGGTTGTATTCCTTATATGCAGCTTATATTATTATTAAAAATAAAAGAATCTACTGTAAGACTATTTATATAAAAACTCTTGGGTGCCTAAGAAGACTTTTGCATGAACTGTCTTTTCTATCCACTTTAGCTAAAAACACACGAGAGAGAGAGAGAGAGAGAGAGAGAGAGAGAGAGAGAGAGAGAGAGAGAGAGAGAGAGAGAGAGAGAGAGAGAGAGAGAGAGAGAGAGAGAGACCCTCCCCGTCTGAGTTGCCATCGACAGTTGATGATGTCACACACTAGACTAGGTCACTAGGATGCGTCTATACTTTCCGACCGTAGCCGCATTATGTCAACAACACGGAGCCAGGCTGGATGGATGCATGAAGCGATATAATTAAGAAACGAATAACCAATAAATGTGAAGTTATCTTTGAACCCCTGTTGTCAAGCGTCTTCAATATACCCCCCCCCCCTCCTCACTAATGGTACTGGTGTTGCAGAGTCACGTTAGTTAGTTAGTTAGTTAGACACTAGTTTAGCGTTAGCTGAACGGCTAACTGGCGTTAGCCAGAGGCTACTAGCGTTAGCATGTTGATCAATTCTATTCATGTCTCCTCGACTTCCACTGTTTGTTGATAACTGTGACGCGGCTCTCGCCTTATGTAGTAGCGAAACAATAGTATCTGCTGTGTGTGTGCAGTCACAGTGCACTGCTAACAAGTGGATGAGAGGAAATTATATGAATGCATCGGTTTTTGACCGATGCAAAGACGCTACAACAAGATGCATCGCGAGTTCAGCCTGACATTTTGCCGATGCGCACTTATTCCACCGGTGCACTCGCATCGTGAACGTGTATGCCGGCGCACCGATGCAAATCGATGAATCGTCACATCACTAATGCACTCAAGTGTGTAGTGAAACACAGATGAGTGCATGCAATAGCAACTGAACATTTTGAAAGATTAAAGATAGAGCTGATAGCGATAGCAACTGAACATTTTGAACGATTAAAGATAGAGCTGATAGCGAATCTATTTGAGGCACAAATAGATTCTATACACTTCTGCGTTTATGCGGTATATTGAGACCCCCTGTATTCCAGATCAATATGTTCAAATTAGCCATAGTCTAAAAAGGCTGCAGTATGACTGAATGTAATTCGTTTGGAGTAGAACACCATAATAGATACATATCCACTTGTTAAGGTCCTATTGAGTTCCGAGCGTGAGCGTGAAAACAAAAATAAAACAGCGCAAGTCGATTTGCAAGAAAAACAAAAAACACTGCAATCCCCCATTCTCTCCCCCCTCCCCCACTTCAAAATACTTGTCCGGTATCGATCAAACATCAGTTGGTCAACCTTGACCGAGCACAGCAACCACAACAACATTATGTATCTTAACCATACTAATAACGAAAGGTTATCCTATAACCTAGTTATATGAATACTGGCTGAGCGTTTCGCTCTTCACCATAATGAGATATCTCTTATCTCCTAGCACCTACTGTGCTCACGAACAAACAATTGAACTCACATGCACGTGACCAGGCCAGGCCCCCGCATCCTACTATATTTGATGCCGGACATGGTCACACTCTACCTTCCTCAGAAAAAGTTTCCAACACTGAAAACCCAACCAAGGGACCTCAGGGCGCTAAGAGCGAGACGCTCAGCCAGTATTCATATAACTAGGTTATAGGATAACCTTTCGTTATATTATCATACTGGCCAATCGCGTCTCGCTCTTCGCCATAATGTGATATGGGGCAGAGCAGACTCGTGGCCCGACAAGTATACCCCCTGAGGGCCCGCAAGCCCTACTACCAGGGGGAGGGGAGTCCCGTCCACCCGCCCGTCCTAGCGAAGGGGGGGAGGCAGTCAACTCCACCAAAGTGCGAAAAAAAAAGGGAAACAGAAACCCCTAAAAGCACACAGTACAGGCGGGACCACGTGTGACACATCACCCCGTGGCACACACCCACACACCCCTGCTAACCCACCGACAGGCGGGACGCAGGGGAGGTCCCAGACCTCAGAACCGCCTGGGAGACAGAACCCCCAGTCACGTCCATGAGGTAAAACTTAACAAAGGGACCCGGGGAGGACCAGGAGGCCGCAGCACAGATGTCCCCCACCGAGGCTCCCCTTAACAACTGACTAACGAGTGGAGTGCGCCCTGACACCTCCAGGGGGGACCTGTCCAGCCAACGTGTAGCAAAGGGCAATGCCCTCGCACAACCAATGTGACAGGTGCTGCTTGGACAGTGCCTTACCAGCGCGAGGGCCACCGTAACAAACAAAAAGTTGATCGGCAGCCCTGAGATCCCGAGTCCAACTGAGGTAAACCCCCAAAGCACGGACAGGACATGACAGATGAAGGCTCGCCTCTAACCCACTAGCGTGAGGAGGCGGATGAAATGCCTGAATCACAATATCCCTGGAGCGAAAAGAGCTCCAGATATTCTTTGGCACGAAGACTGGATTAGGCCTCAGAGTCGCACTGCTATTGGCACGAATAGACAGGCACTCAGGCCGCACGGAGAGAGCACACAGCTCACCCACGCGCCGTGAGGGGCTGCTATATGGGGAGAGAGGGATCTGCAAGGAAGGGCTATACGAGGTCACCACCACAGCGGCTACAGAGCCTGCTAGGATTCAAGGCTTGGAGTTTCATGTGACGCTGAGTTACGGCTGTGTCGTGTGCGTCATGATGTGTATGCCCTCTTACATGATACGTCCCTCTACGCCAGTGGTCACCAACCTTTTTAAGCCCAAGATCACCTTTTTTTTTTTGGTGAAGGGAAGATCTACCTATTGAAGCGTTGAGAGAAAAAGACAGCCAAGATTGTACTTTAAACTAAATGACTTTTATTTGCCTGTATTCTAATTACATGCAATGCTTTGGTCCAACATTAAAACGTCAAAGTAGAACTATTATGTACTCTCAGTCAGTGCTAAGTGCAGTCATCTTATGCAGCATCACTTTTCACACCAAAACAAAAGTAGAACTGTAATGTGGACTTTCTCATATTATTAACATTGACAAACATATTTACAATTAGCATTTTATAAAGTAGAACTGTAATGTGTACTTTCTCAGTCAGTGCTAAGTGCAGCATCACTTTTCACATCAAAACAAAAGTAGAACTGTAATGTGTACTTTCTCAGTCAGTGCTAAGTGCAGTCAGTGCTAAGTGCAGCATCATTTTCACATCAAAACAAAAGTAGAACTGTATGTGTACTTTCTCAGTCAGTGCTAAGTGCAGCATCACTTTTCACATCAAAACAAAAGTAGAACTGTAATGTGGACTCTCAGGGTAAGATGAAAAAAAAAAAAAAATAATAATAATAATAATTTTTTATTTTCATGGAAAGATCTACAGGGACAGTCTCAAAGATCGACCAGTCGATCAAGATCGACGGGTTGGTGACCACTGCTCTACGCCATTCTAATGCATTTCTCTGCATTGTAGGGCTATTTAGACTGTCTTAGTAAGGTTGCAGGCTTGAAATGTAGCACTTGTAAAAAGATATGCGCTTTTGAAATAAAAACACATTCTAAACTGTGCTTTGCCATTCTAATGCATTTCTCTGTATTGTAGGGCTATTTAGACTAGAAGGCCTCTCTACACCTGGTCTCTCATCCTCCATCATCTCTGGTCCTCTAGAAGGCCTCTCTACACCTGGGCCCTCATTCATCAATAGTGTTACGAAGGATCAGATTAAACCGAATATATATATTTATTTATGGATATATATTGAATAGTATTTGTATATCGTTTGATATCCCTTGTATATTCCTTGTACATATACACGGAATATCCCTTTAGTCTACTATAGCCCATAATAGTTCATTCTCTTATTGGACAAGGAACTGGCGCCAGGAGACAAGCCCCTTGGAGCCAAGTTCAATGGTACCGACGAGACATGTCTCTACTAGCCCCGGCTCTGCGCAGGAATACGGCTACCGAAAAGAGAGTGGCACTATTTGTTCACCGTGCATATAAATATGGCGCAAGTAAATGTAGAAGTCCTCTTATCCCTTAGTCCTTTACCCTTCTACCCAACTAAGTAACAGAACGTGAAGCCTCACCCCACGATACCGCGTGCGGTGTAGTATGGCCTGTTTGGCCTTAGAATAGCATCGAGACCTCGTGCGAATTAATAGCTGAATTGTCAGAGTTTGGCACCGTATTTCTATTAAGTAATAATAGTCTATTATGTATGGTGCATCGTGCGGTTAGAGTTCTAAAGTGAGCAGCATCCCCATCGCTTCCTCGTGTTATCTAGAGTCTTAACCAGGTTGGGCAGACCACACGTGGTGCTTTCATCCGAGGAGTTCTAGGCGAGGACCGAGTGGACCTGTACATTGGATTACCTACCCGATGACTGCTGAGCCCTATGCGGCATGGAATATATATTTGCTTTGGTACTTTGATTTGTGGAGCGGATAATCGCCAACACCGGTGAGTGTTGGATTTACCCCGAAAGGAGTCAAGGTGAGACGGCGCTCAGACCAGACTGAGGTCGCCTCGCTTCTTCTTCATTGTGGACCTACAGCTACAGCTACAGCTACAGCCTACAAGAGAGCCAAGGTGTATTCATCTGTGGATCAAGATTCTACTGCACTGTCTTCTGTACTTGAAGTCTCCCTAGACATCGTTGACCAGACGGGATACTGCCGACGGCTCTCCTACCCCCCCTACCGGCTTACAACCGGGAGGACCCCTACAGTATATCCAGCTATAATCATTAAGTGTGCCATCGTTATAATTCCCTAAGAGCCAGGTTGTATACTTGCTTCCTGCGTAACCAGAGATTGGACATTCAGTGTTGATTTGCCTACGAGTACTCATTTGCCTTACAAGTGCATTCAAATCATAAATGTAATAGTAACTATTATATGTACCCTTTGCTATATATTAAATATTTGATTATTACCTTTGTGTGGACCCGATTTCATTGTGGGAAAGTGTTCATCATATTTAGATATCGTGTACTGTATGGCCAGTAGTTAAAGTACATAAAGCGGTAGTGGTTTAATGATACCATACTTATCAATACAGTCAGGGAATTGTACCCCTCAGTTACAATTGGTCCTTCGAACCGGATGGTAATTAGTGTAATATTAATATAGTGGTATTAATATTGAAATGGCCTATGATGAACACTCCACGAAACGGTCCTCCTAAAGTAGAACGCCCGCAGCGTAGACGACAGCCACCTCAGTACTTAGAGGATTACGCTGCCAGTATACTACCTAGCCTTCTACAAACGGTAAACGCGGTAAGAGTAAAAAGTAAAATTATGTCCGACCCTATCAACCAGGATACCCCGACCACAGAGGCCCTAGTGGGTTCTAATGTAACTGACCAAGCTCACGGTGGGGACCAGGAGGGAACTGACACGACTTTACCCCCCGCCAAGACCGAAGAAGTAGTCCCCCAAGAGCTCCGGGAGGAAGACAACCCTCCAGAGATGGAACTCTGCACGGAACAAGATGAGGAGAGCGCCGAGGAGATAGAGCTCCAGGACTCCCCGCAGGGGAACGCATCCCCAACGGGTACTGCCAGGAGCGGCTCACCTCAACCAGTGTCTTCCCCCAGCGAGGCGGAGAGGATGCTGGCACAGGCGTTCTTCGCCAGCCTAGCAGCCTCTACGGAGCGCGATCGACTCCAAGCACAGACGCTTAGCGAGCGCGAACATTCTACCATTGAAAGAGAACGCCTCCAAGCGCAGCAACGGAGCGAAGAAGAGCGCATACGTCTGGAGCTGAGACGCCTTCAGACGGAAGAGAATATGGCAAGAGACCGGGCCGACACCCAGCGTGCCGCTGCCGGTGCCCAAAGACAAGCAGATCTCACCAAGCGCGAAGCCGAGCGCCACAGACTACAAGGCGAGCGCGACAGACTACAAGCCGAGCGCGACAGACTACAAGCGCAGCTAATGGAGCAGCTGATCACCAGGGCAACCCCCCCTCCCTCCACAAGGGGTCCCAGGGCCTCGTCAAGACACGGGTCAAGGGCACCCTCCCCTAACCGATTAAGCGACCCTGAGCCCGACCACCAGAGAGAGCCTACACCCCCCTCCGAACTCCTTCCCCGACCGGTCCAAGTGAGACCCAGCTACAAGGAAGGAACGGCGGACACCGCGGAGAGGCTAAATAGACGACTACAGGATCTAGAAGACCTGGCAGAGGAAGAAGAGGGAGAAGAGGAGAGTCAAGCCCGACAGCAGCACATTACTCCACAGGACCAGGAGGTCCAGTACAGCCCAGGCTATACCCCCGCGGCTCTGCGCTACAGACCCCCGAATCGATTCACGGGTGAGCATGACGCACGACCCTGTCCCGAGGAATAGCACCTGGACCAGCGGGCCATGGTACCCTGCCGGTACCAGCCCACCGAGAGGCGTAAGAGGAGACTCGCCCAGGAGGCCTCTCTTCCAACGCTCACCGATGTGCCAGCCATCCACGGCGTCATACATTGGCACACCGACGTTTCCAGACTTCACCCATGAGAACCGAGCACAGTACACGGAGCTACGGATGTGCTTAGAGACAATGATGGTGGATGTAGCTGATGAACGCCACAAGTATGCGATCCTATTGAAGCACCTGAAAGTGCCCAGAGCGCACAACATAGCGCTGGCCTATGCCACCTCTACGACCCCATACACAGCGGCTCTAGCAGCACTAGACCAAAGATATGGACGTATATGGGATTACGTAATACAAGAGATAAGGCATATTGACCGCCTACCCCCAGCAACAGACAATCGCTCACTAGACGACCTGTCTATCAAAGTACAATCCCTGGTAGGGATGCTGGGGGCGCAACGAGAAAAGGGTATGCACGAACTATACGCAAACTCGAACGTCGAGAGGATTTTAGAGAAGCTGCCGCCCGCCCGACAGGAGCGCTTCAGGCGGCAAAGAGACCACCGTGATCCTAACGGTCCCGAGCCATCCCTCCTAGACCTAGCCGACTTCCTGGCGAGAGAAGTCAGCAGCCTACGGCAGGATACGTTCGTGCGGAGCACACCAAGCTCCAGAGAGGGACCTAGGAGAGCAAACAATGGCCGAAGATCGGTGACTGTCATGCACCAATCAGAATCAGTACCGAGCAGCAAGAACCACAGTACCCCCTCGATGAAAGAGAAGTGGAAGATGGTGTGCCCGTACTGCGAGAAGGAACACTGGTTGTCACAATGTGACCAGTTCAAGAAGATGACCGCTGAAGAAGTGAGTCACTGGATAAAGTCCAACAGGCGCTGTTACCGATGTGCGCGCAGTCACATGGCAGCCGAGTGCCGCCTCAAGAAGAGGTGTAGTCGGTGTGACGGAGCCCACCTAGATGTCCTACACGACAGTAACAAAAGAAAGCCTGCACCATCCAGCAGCACAAAGGCAAGTGTTATGTACATTGACCCCGCTAGCAGCAGCGGCGCCCAGGTGCTCTTAAAGGTGGTCCGCGTAACACTGAGTTACCAAGATAAGGTCATGGACACTTACGCCGTCCTTGACGACGGGTCAGAGAAGACCCTTCTCCTCGCGTCCGCTGCGGCCCAGCTGGGGCTGCGGGGGAGCGAGAACCAGATGACGATTCGGACAATAAGAAGAGATCTAAAGACGATAAAGGGCGAGAATGTCTCCTTCACTATCGCAGCCAGCGGGCAGCCCGAGAGACGGTATAGGATTACTAATGCTTTCACCAGCCAAGAAATAGGACTATCGCAGTACACCTACCCCATCGCCAAGCTGATGGATAAATGTGTGCACCTGCGTCAACTCCCTATCCCGCTCATAGAGGGTGCCACCCCGACCCTGCTGATAGGCTCCGACCATGCAGACCTCATAGTCCCGATAGACCGGGTCCATACAGGACCCAGAGGTTGCCCTGCAGCAGTCGAGACCCGCCTAGGATGGACATTACAAGGCCCCCTCGCCAAGTCTCTTAACCAAACAGCAGCCACTAGCTGCCTCCACTCCAGAGCGACAGAAGGAGACACCACACTCCTGCAGCATGTCGAGAGGCTATGGACACTAGAGACAATGCCCTTTAAGAACGAAAAGAAAGACATTCGTTCTAAGGAAGATATTTACGCCATAACCCTCCTCGAGCAAGGGACAAAGAGAGTCAACGTCAACGGAGTGATGAGATACGCAACTCCACTCCTGAGGCGAGAGGGAATGCCCACCTTTCACGCCACAAAAGAGGCGACGGAGCGGTATCTATTGAACACAGAGCGGCGCCTAGCCAAAGACCCCGCTCAAGAAGCTGTGTACCGCGCTGAGATTAACAAACTAATCACAGCGGGACACATAAAGAAAATTGACATTAAAGAGGCCGATCAGACGACCGAATCATGGTACGTGCCGCACCACAAGGTCCACCACAACGGCAAGGATCGCATTGTGTTTAACTGCAGCTACCAGATCGGATCACAAAATCTGAATAAAGAACTCTTGGCCGGCCCAACACTCGGCCCCTCCCTACTAGGCGTGCTACTACGCTTCCGCCAGGACAAGGTGGCTATCAGCGGCGACATCAAAGGGATGTTCCTGCAGGTGAGACTAGTGGAGGAGGACAAGCCCCTGCTGCGGTTCCTATGGAGAGAGAGGATCGGAGATGAGCACCCAGCCATCTATCAATGGGAAGTCCTCCCTTTCGGAACCACATGCAGCCCATGCTGTGCTACGTTTGCACTACAAAAACATGTCGCAGAGGACCCAGCAGCAGATGAAGAGGTCCAACAAAGTGTGACAAATAGTTTCTACGTGGACAACTGTTTACAAAGCGTCTCGACGCCAGAAGAAGCCGAGGCTCTCCTACTCAAGCTCCGCGCCTCCCTGATCAAAGGCGGCTTTGATCTCAGGCAGTGGGCCAGCAGCGACCCGCAAGTACTGCGCAGCCTCTCCCCCGAGGACAAGGCAGCGAGCAGCGACACCTGGATGGCGACCATCCCAGGAGAAGCCCAAGAAATGACACTAGGACTAGTCTGGCGCTTCAAAACAGACTCGCTCCATTATAGACACAAACCCCTGACCAAGGAGCAGGGAAGGTCGACGGCAATACCGACCACCAGACGGAGTGTATACAGAACACTCGCCAGACAATATGACCCGTTGGGATGTATTCTACCTTACACCACCAGGGCAAAGATGATTGTAAGAGCGCTATGGGACAAGGACCAGGGCTGGGACGATCCCATACCCGAACACCTTGCATCCACATGGAGAGAGTGGGAGACGGAACTCCGCTCACTCCCAGGTGTTAATATACGCCGCAGCTACTTCCCACCCACAGTGAGGCCAGAGACATGCAAGATCGACCTGCACGTATTCAGCGACGCCTCCGAAGTAGCCTACGGTTCGGTGGCCTACTTGCGTGCCCGAGAGGAGGGAGGAGAAATACATACTGCTTTCATCCTGGCTCGCTCAAGAATAGCCCCACGAAAGCAACAATCTATCCCACGTCTAGAGCTCTGCGCAGCCCTAGCAGGAGCGCAGCTCGCCACGTTAATCCAACGTGAACTCACCATCCCGGTGCAAAGAACAATCTTGTGGTCAGACTCCACGACCGTACTCACATGGATCCGGTCTGATTCGTGCAGATACAAGGTCTTCGTGGGAGTCAGAGTCACCGAGATTCAAGAGTTAACAGAAGTAGCGAGCTGGAGGTATGTGGACACCAAACACAACCCAGCTGACGTCATCACCCGGGGAATGTCCCTGGATGACATCACCCGTCACAACCTCTACAGTGACGGACCAGAGTTTCTCAAGCTCCCCGAAGAAGAGTGGCCTACACCCACCCCACGGGAGGCGAGTAAAGAGGAGGCAGAGAACAAGAAATCTATGTTCTGTGGGTTGACACACACACTCGTCCCCACAGACCCCGATCTAGACGATTGCCTCACCCTACAGAGTGCGCAGCTAAAGACATTTCTGTGGCACCACCCAGAGGTTCAGCCCACGACTGACATTTCAGCCGCTGACTACGAAGAAGCAGAACTTCTTCTACTACAACGAGCCCAGAGAGACTCGTTCCCCGATGAGCTAGCCTGTCTACAGGGAGCAAAGCCCGTCCCATCAGACAGCAGACTGCTCCACCTAGCCCCCGAGAGCGACGCCCATAATCTCATCAGAGTGGGTGGTCGTCTGCGGAGAGCCCCAGACTTACCGGATGACGTCAAGTACCCGATAGTCTTGAACAGCCGACACAAGGTCACAGAGCTGATTATAAAGAAATACAACGAGGATGTGCACCACGCAGGGGCAGAGAGAGTCTTCGCGGAGATCAGACGTCGTTATTGGATACTGCAAGGGAGAGAAGCAGTGCGGCGCTTCCAGCGAACCTGTCTAGACTGTCGTAAGTGGCGAGCCCAGCCCAGTATACCCCGGATGGCTGACCTACCTCCCTGTCGCCTCCGACTCGGCGACAAGCCTTTTCACTCCACCGGTATGGACTGTTTCGGCCCGCTGTATATAAAGAGAGGAAGAGGAACCGAGAAGCGGTGGGGTATTGTATTCAAATGCATGACCACCAGAGCGATACATATCGAACTCCTCCCAACCATGAGCACAGACTCATTCCTTATGGCCTTCCGAAGATTCACATCACGGAAAGGAAAACCGTCTACATTGTTGTCTGATCACGGGACAAACTTCAAAGGCGGAGAAAGAGAGCTGAGAGAGAGCTTCCAAGCTATGTGCCCAGAACTTAAGACCCACCTCGCTCCATCCCAGATTGACTTCCAGTTTAATCCCCCGAACGCACCTCACTTCGGTGGAACCTGGGAACGAGAAGTACGTTCTATAAAGACAGCCCTGTACGCCGTGCTTGGGGCCCAGACCGTGGCGGAAGAAGTCTTAATGACAGTCCTCACGGAGATCGAGGGAGTATTGAACTCAAAGCCCCTCGGTTACGTCTCCAGTGATGTAGCAGATGTCGACCCAGTCACCCCCAACACACTCTTGATGGGGCGGCTGGACCCTGCGCTACCCCAGACAATGTACAGGCCTGAAGAAGCGGACGGCCGAAGAATGTGGAGGTACAGTCAAGTACTGGCTGACAAGTTTTGGAACAGCTTCCTACTCCACTACCTACCGTCTCTACAGACCCGCCAGAAATGGGTGAAAGAGAGAGACAATTTGACAGAAGGAACAGTCGTCATGATTATCGACCAGTCACTACCCCGAGCTATGTGGCCGGCTGGCCGCGTAAGCAAAGTGATCACCGGTGCCGATGGAAAGGTCCGAGCAGCTGAAGTGCTCGTCCAAGGGCGGACCTACACCCGACCCGTGGCGAGGCTAATAGAACTGCCAAGGCTCCCTGATACTATCGATGACGACCATGACCCCATGACTTTGTGAACTGACTGACCCTCACAGCGGACATTGAGTAGTGGACAGTGCGGTTAATCTGTCTCTGCTTAGCTAATTAGGTGGGACTAATTAGGGGGCGGCTGTTACGAAGGATCAGATTAAACCGAATATATATATTTATTTATGGATATATATTGAATAGTATTTGTATATCGTTTGATATCCCTTGTATATTCCTTGTACATATACACGGAATATCCCTTTAGTCTACTATAGCCCATAATAGTTCATTCTCTTATTGGACAAGGAACTGGCGCCAGGAGACAAGCCCCTTGGAGCCAAGTTCAATGGTACCGACGAGACATGTCTCTACTAGCCCCGGCTCTGCGCAGGATACGGCTAACGAAAAGAGAGTGGCACTATTTGTTCACCGTGCATATAAATATGGCGCAAGTAAATGTAGAAGTCCTCTTATCCCTTAGTCCTTTACCCTTCTACCCAACTAAGTAACAGAACGTGAAGCCTCACCCCACGATACCGCGTGCAGTGTAGTATGGCCTGTTTGGCCTTAGAATAGCATCGAGACCTTGTGCGAATTAATAGCTGAATTGTCAGAGTTTGGCACCGTATTTCTATTAAGTAATAATAGTCTATTATGTATGGTGCATCGTGCGGTTAGACTTCTAAAGTGAGCAGCATCCCCATCGCTTCCTCGTGTTATCTAGAGTCTTAACCAGGTTGGGCAGACCACACGTGGTGCTTTCATCCGAGGAGTTCTAGGCGAGGACCGAGTGGACCTGTACATTGGATTACCTACCCGACGACTGCTGAGCCCTATGCGGCATGGAATATATATTTGCTTTGGTACTTTGATTTGTGGAGCGGATAATCGCCAACACCGGTGAGTGTTGGATTTACCCCGAAAGGAGTCAAGGTGAGACGGCGCTCAGACCAGACTGAGGTCGCCTCGCTTCTTCTTCATTGTGGACCTACAGCTACAGCTACAGCTACAGCCTACAAGAGAGCCAAGGTGTATTCATCTGTGGATCAAGATTCTACTGCACTGTCTTCTGTACTTGAAGTCTCCCTAGACATCGTTGACCAGACGGGATACTGCCGACGGCTCTCCTACCCCCCCTACCGGCTTACAACCGGGAGGACCCCTACAGTATATCCAGCTATAATCATTAAGTGTGCCATCGTTATAATTCCCTAAGAGCCAGGTTGTATACTTGCTTCCTGCGTAACCAGAGATTGGACATTCAGTGTTGATTTGCCTACGAGTACTCATTTGCCTTACAAGTGCATTCAAATCATAAATGTAATAGTAACTATTATATGTACCCTTTGCTATATATTAAATATTTGATTATTACCTTTGTGTGGACCCGATTTCATTGTGGGAAAGTGTTCATCATATTTAGATATCGTGTACTGTATGGCCAGTAGTTAAAGTACATAAAGCGGTAGTGGTTTAATGATACCATACTTATCAATACAGTCAGGGAATTGTACCCCTCAGTTACAAATAGTGTGCGTAGAACATTTCTATTTCCACACGTAAGCACGAAATGTAGAACTAGTGTACGCACAGGGAAGTCGGGATTCATCACAGGGTGCGTAAGCAGGCTCTATGCTCCTCCGTGTTGATGAATACCACTTTGTTCTACCGTCAATGCTCGTGCATGATTATTATGGTCATGAAAATGAGGAAACACCCCCCATGGGATGTGAAATAATGGACTGACCCGAGCGGGACTCTGAGAAACTCCACGGAGAATTCACTGCTGTCGAACCAAGAAGACACTATCGCGTATTATGAGATAAATAAAAGGCGGATTTGTAAACGGTGATGTCAGATATCAACGGCTCCCTAAGACCATTGCTGCAATTCTGCCTGGACAGCTCAAAATACTAATAAAGACCGTTCGTTGACCACTGTTTGGCGTTGGTTGTGTGTCATTATAACCGTGCTGTAATATGAATGCCTTTATTAGTTGTGTTCGATTGGCTATATGATTTTTAGAGGCATCTATTTTGATCGTACGCACAGGGTAAGCACAGATCTGTGCGTAGAACACGTTGATGAATGAGGGCCCAGGTGTGGAGAGGCCTTCTAGAGGACCAGAGATTATGGAGGATGTAACCAGGGCCCTCATTCATCAACGTGTTCTATGCACAGATCTGTGCTTACCCTGTGCGTACGATCATTTCTAAGCAAAGAGTGGGATTCATCAATTTCGATTTGAACTTGACTCCGTGCTTACATCTACGCACAGGTCAGACCACACTTACCTGACGCCCAGTGGTAGAATATATTATTACAACAAGGAAATGAGCTTCTGTGCATAATAACACTGGCATGTTCTGTACGAACCGTAGTTCATTATAGTTCATTGTAAAATAGCAACAGTAGTGTAATTATGGACAAAACCCTATAAATAGCATTTGGAATAATAGATCTTTCTCTCAGAATGAATGCAGCATGGTTTATATAGCGTTATCGGAATATACGGGGTGTAGGCAACTGACTGACTGCGCTCCGCGTAGCTTGATTGATTGATTGATTGAAAAGTTTATTAACAGATTGCAGAATGGGTACAGTACAGTACAGCTCAGTACATACAATTGTTAATTGGGGATGCAGACCAACTTTCGTCTTGTTTACATCAGGGTCCCCCATTTTCAATTCATCATAAATCATAAAGCTCAACTCGTTATTATTTTGCGCACAGACCGCCGAAACACGGGAACGTTTTGATTATATTTAAAAGGCTTTACGTTAAACGAAACAAGTGGAATTTCGAAGCTGTAAGCAGAATAAGTCATATGAATATAGTGTTCTTCCCCCTTTTTACTGTATAAGAAATAATAGAAAACGCATTGCAATGACACCATGCAGATAGTGGACAGACTATATGATGGGATTCAAGTTCGCGTTTTTGTTGCTCATAGGCATGCTGTCAGAGTATGATATCTTAATCAAACATTCTAGAACATTTGTCGTCACAGATCATGTCCTAATAGAACATAGGCTATGGCATGGATCGTGATATTGTGTGGACTGTTATTATTACTGTACACCGGTACCACCCATTGTGACAACAGCCTTGTGAGTCCCGCATACAAACATGATGGAATTCAAGTTCATGTATTGAAAGGCAGGCTACATCATACATGCAGTGAGATTCATTGTTCTTGTATATGCTCTCGTATTATATTGTTTATATAGGCTACCCAATACTGACATCAAAATAGATTGTAGTATGCCTCTAGAAATCATATGCAGCAGGTAGAAAATTGACGGAAGATCCATCGCGATTTGGAATAGAATTGAGGAGAACTTTAATCCCTGGGTATCAATCAAACAACACGGGAAAAAGCAGTCATATTCCAGCGCGGTCTTTATTAGCCGACAACAAAATAGATGCCTCTAAAAATCATATAGCCAATCGAACACAACTAATAAAGGCATTCATATTACAGCACGGTTATAATGACACACAACCAACGCCAAACAGTGGTCAACGAACGGTCTTTATTAGTATTCTGAGCTGTCCAGGCAGAATTGCAGCAATGGTCTTAGGGAGCCGTTGATATCTGACATCACCGTTTACAAGTCCGCCTTTTATTCCCATAATACGCGATAGTGTCTTCTTGGTTCGACAGCAGTGAACAATCTTCGTGGAGTTTCTCAGGGTTCCGCTCGGGTCAGTCCATTATTTCACATCCCATGGGGGGTGTTTCCTCATTTTCATGACCATATATGGATAATCATGCACGAGCATTGACGGTAGAACAAAGTGGTATTCATCAACACGGAGGGGCATAGAGCCTGCGTACGCACCGTGTGATGAATCCCGACTTCCCTGTGCGTACACTAGTTCTACATTCCGTGCTTACGTGTGGAAATAGAAATGTTCTACGCACACTATTGATGAATGAGGGCCCTGGTCTGATCCTCCATCATATCTGGTCCTCTAGAAGGCCTCTCTACACCTGGTCTGAGCCTCCATCATCTCTGATCCTCTGAAAGGCCTTTCTACACCTGGTCAGTCATCCTCCATCATCTATGGTCCTCTGTAAGGCCTCTCTACACCTGGGCCCTCATTCATCAACGTGACGTAGAAAATGTTCTATTTCCATACTTAAGCACAGAATTTAGAATGTGTGCACGCACAAAAAAAACGGGACTTATCACACGTGCGTACACAGGTCCTACGCACACCTGTCTTGAAAAATATGACTTTGATCCTACGTTTGAGCTCGTGCACTGTTTTAAGTATTTGCATACCAGAACCGCCCCGATTAACCATATACGGTAATGGACCACCCCCATGAAATGTGGAAAAGTGGACTAACCCGAGCGAACTCTGAGAGCCTTCACTGGAGCGAGATTGATCCCCGAGGTCCAACCAACAAATTGAACGTATAATCTTCGGTGCGCCGGGAGCCAAGGATGTTGACTGACCCAGTCCTGCTACAGAACCAGCACATTGACAGAAATAAATGACAAGAGATGACCCGACATTAAGCACTGTAATGACTGAAATTAAATCAATTTCAGCACGTCAACTCTGCGCTCTACAATGCCTATTGTGTGCGCTCGTCATGAGCCCGTGGTTCTGATCAGAGTCATTATGGCTTCAGTGGATAACCCTGATCTACATTGTGATGTTTTAGATACCCCAGTAATAACATTACAATTGAATTAAATACAATTAGGCCTGAATGAGACTCCGGCCACCGGCACATTATCAGCCAAAATGCGCGTTTATTGATGGAGCAAACTCTGAGAGATTGTTCACAGAGGCGCTGCCGAACCAAGATATAATATGATGTGTATAATATAATGTGTGTAGAGGCATATGATACAATCTATTTTGTTGTTGGTATTAGGTAGCCTATGAATTACATATAATAGCAGCCAGCCTACATTATGCAACAGTAACTTGCGCATATATAACACACAGCCCTGCGAAGCCTGCATACAGTAAACTGACTTGATCATTAATCTAGCTGTTGTATCTTTACGCTTATGAAAACATTAAATAATATGTATAGGCTATAGGCCGCCTATATTCTCAAATGGCTTAATGGCTATCCGAGTCCTCGATATCCTCGCGGACGGACCAGTATTTATATGATCATATCATATTCATATTCATATCATAGTTTACTCTATCAGCCTATACCAGCATGTAATACGTTCTTTGTTAGAACTCAACTCGTTATTATTTTGCGCATAGATTGCAGAAATACGGGAACGTTTTAATTTAGGCTTTGACATTGTAAAACTAAATAAGTGAAATTCTGTAATATCACCCACACGATATATGCTCTGTGTCCAGAGCATGTATGCTTTTCATTGTTCCCGCATGAGCCCGTTATAATTACACTACTGTCGCTATTTTACAATGAACTATAATGAATTACGGGTCATACAGAAGTTGAACACGCCAGTGTTGGAAGTAATGCACGGAAGCTTATTTTCGTGTTGAAACCAATGCATTAACTGAGGAGCGCATATGCCGTAGTAACGATATTCTACCACTGGGCGTCAGCTAAGCATGCTCAGAGCTGTGCGTACACATAAGCACAAAGTCAAGTTCAAGTTAAAATAGATAAATCCCACACTTTGCTTAGAAATGGTCGTACGCACGGGTTAAGCACATATTTGTGCGTACGTCAATTTGATACATGAGGGCCCTGGTCTCATCCTCCATCATATCTGGTCCTCTGGAAGGGCTTTCTACACCTGGTCAGTCATCCTCCATCATCTATGGTCCTCTGGAAGGCCTCTCTACACCTGGTCTCATCCTCCATCATCTCTGGTCCTCTAGAAGGCCTCTCTACACCTGGTCTGATCCTCCATGATCTCTGGTCCTATAGAAGGCCTCTCTACACCTGGTCTGATCCTCCATCATCTCTGGTCCTCTGGAAGGCCTCTCTACACCTGCTCAGTCATCCTCCATCATCTCTGGTCCTCTGGAAGGCCTCTCTACACCTGGTCTGATCCTCCATCCATGATTACAGGTCCCAAGATGGCAACAAGATAATAGGCTAATAGGCTACTGGCTACTAGGCTACTAGGATACTAGGCTAATAGTAGGCTAATAGACTACTAGGCGACTGGCTACTTTGCTACTAGGATACTAGGCTAATAGTAGGCTAATAGGCTACTAGGCTACTAGGCTACTGGCTACTAGGCTACTAGGCTACTAGGCTAATAGTAGGCTAATAGTCTACTAGGCTACTGGCTACTTTGCTACTAGGATACTAGGCTAATAGTAGGCTAATATACTACTAGGATACTGGCTACTTTGCTACTAGGATACTAGGCTAATAGTAGGCTACTAGGCTACTAGGCTACTGGCTACTTTGCTACTAGGCTACTAGGCTAATAGTAGGCTAATAGGCTACTAGGCTACTGGCTACTTTGCTACTAGGACACTAGGCTAATAGTAGGCTAATAGACTACTAGGCTACTGGCTACTTTGCTACTAGGATACTAGGCTAATAGTAGGCTAATAGGCTACTAGGCTACTGGCTACTTTGCTACTAGGATAATAGGCGAGCTAGCCAGATGCATGGAGGATCGGGATGACTGGAAGCACCGATGGAGGGCCCGTCCGAGGACGACCTAGAGATAGATAGATAATAGGCTAATAGTAGGCTAATAGACTACTAGGCTACTGGTTACTTTGCTACTAGGCTACTAGGCTACTAGGCTAATAGTAGGCTAATAGGCTACTAGGCTACTGGCTACTTTGCTACTAGGATACTAGGCTACTAGTAGGCTAATAGACTACTAGGCTACTGGCTACTTTGCTACTAGGATACTAGGCTAATAGTAGGCTAATAGGCTTCTAGGCTACTGGCTACTTTGCTACTAGGCTACTAGGCTAATAGTAGGCTAATAGACTACTAGGCTACTTGCTACTTTGCTACTAGGATACTAGGCTAATAGTAGGCTAAGAGGCTACTAGGCTACTGGCTACTTTGCTACTAGGCTACTAGGCTATTAGGCTAATAGTAGGCTAATAGGCTACTAGGCTACTGGCTACTTTGCTACTAGGATACTAGGCTAATAGTAGGCTAATAGACTACTAGGCTACTGGCTACTTTGCTACTAGGATACTAGGCTAATAGTAGGCTAATAGGCTACTAGGCTACTGGCTACTTTGCTACAAGGATACTAGGCTACTAGTAGGCTAATAGACTACTAGGCTACTGGCTACTTTGCTACTAGGATACTAGGCTAATAGTAGGCTAATAGGCTACTAGGCTACTGGCTACTTTGCTACTAGGCTACTAGGCTAATAGTAAGCTAATAGACTACTAGGCTACTGGTTACTTTGCTACTAGGATACTAGGCTAATAGTAGGCAAATAGACTACTAGGCTACTGGCTACTTTGCCACTAGGATACTAGGCTAATAGTAGGCTAATAGGCTACTAGGCTACTGGCTACTTTGCTACAAGGATACTAGGCTAGTAGTAGGCTAATAGACTACTAGGCTACTGGCTACTTTGCTACTAGGATACTAGGCTAATAGTAGGCTAATAGGCTACTAGGCTACTGGCTACTTTGCTACAAGGATACTAGGCTAGTAGTAGGCTAATAGACTACTAGGCTACTGGCTACGTTGCTACTAGGATACTAGGCTAATAGTATGCTAATAGGCTACTAGGCTACTGGCTACTTTGCTACTAGGCTACTAGGCTAATAGTAGGCTAAGAGGCTACTAGGCTACTGGCTACTTTGCTACTAGGCTAATAGTAGGCTAATAGGCTACTAGACTACTGACTACTAGGCTACTACGCTACTAGGCTACTAGGCCAATAGTAGGCTAATAGGCTACTAGGCTACTGGCTACATTGCTACTAGGCTAATAGTAGGCTAATAAGCTACTAGACTACTGGCTACTTTGCTACTAGGCTAATAGTAGGCTAATAGGCTACTAGACTATACTGACTACTAGGCTACTAGGCTACAAGGCTACTAGGCTACTATGCTACTAGACTAATAGTAGGATAATGGGATACTAGGCTACTGGCTACTCTGCTACTAGGCTACTAGACTAATAGGCTATTGGCTACTAGGCTACCAAGCTACTAGGCTATATACAGATATAACTCTGAGAAGCTTGATGTCTGCAAGATAAGAGTATCCACGGCCTTAGACAAGGATAGGACACATGACCCACCCATAACACACAGCGTCAAATGACACGTCACAAGGAACTCCAAGCCTTGAATCCTAGCAGGCTCTGTAGCCGCTGTGGTGGTGACCCCATCTAGCCTTTCCTTGCAGATCCCTCTCTCCCCATATAGCTGCCCCTCGCGGCTGCCAGCTCCCCTGGCTGGGGGGGAGGGGTCACCCTCCCCCTTGGACACCGGACTCCGGCCCGGACTCCTGTGAGAGAGGCGTCGGTGAAGACCGTGATGTCTGATAGCCTGCTGCCCATGGAGATCCCGCTGGTGAGGGTACCAGTCCTCCCCCAGTGGTCGAGATCCCCCAGTATTGACATGGGAACCTTCAGTCGTTTCCACTTGCCTCTCACCAGGTCTATTTTCATACTGGAAAACCACCTCTGTATCCTCCTCATGAAGAGGAGGCCAAGAGGGACCACAGAGTGAGCAGATGACATCATACCGAGTAGGCGCATCACGGACAGCGCCGTAACCGTCCTGCCAGGAAGGAGCCCCCTGAGCGCGAGAGAATAGCCACCTGCCGCCGCTCCGAGAGGGTTGCCCTAATGGGCCTTGAGCTTAGAACCAAGCCCAAGTACTCCACCTGTTGACTGGGAAGAGGAGTACTCTTCTCCCAGTTCACAGCAAAACCCAGACAGGTGAAGAATTATACCACCAGCCTGGTATGAGACCTGGCGACCTCCTCCGACCGGCTGAGGAGCAGAATGTCGTAGAGATAGAAAATAACTCGTATCCCCTGACGACGTAGAGGCTCCAGCGCGGTCTCTACCCACTTGGTGAATGTGCGGGGGGCCAGAGAATAGCCGAACGGCAGCCTCTGGTATTCGTACGCTACACCCTGGAAGAGGAAGCGAAGGAATTTCCTGTGAGGAGGGAAGATCGGGATGTGAAAGTACGCATCCTTCAGGTCTATGGAGGTGAACCAGTCTCCCACTCTGACGGAGCTTATCAGGTGGTCAACATCCTGAACCGCCTCGTCACAATCAGCCGATTGAACGCAGACAGATCCCGAATAGGTCTGATACCTCCCGATTTCTTGGGCACCAGAAAATACCGGGAGTAAACGCCACACATCGCATCCTCCCTTTGGACCACGACAATGGCTTGCTTCGCTAACAGAGATTGGATCTCGTCAGCCAGAGCTGTCACTGCTGCTGACCCTGACAACAAGGTCTGCACCAAACCTGAAAATGGAGGGTGGGGTAGCGCAAACTGCAACACAAGCCCCCGCCTCAGCGTTCTCTCCATCCACCTCGACATATGGCACTGCTGTAGCCATATGTGATAATAATCCCAAAGCGCACCCGCCGCCACTTGGCGCTGGTCCGCTAAGAACCGTAGATAGGCGGCCCGGTCCCACCCGCTGTGCGTTGCCAATCCTGGACCCGCCAACCGCGTGGGCAGGGTGTCTCGTGGAGTCGGGACATCAGACCCTGACACTACTAACGAGGCAATCGCACCCAAGGGGGGACCCCGACAGTAAGGGCCGGTTTGATACGGGGGAAGCTGATGTCACACTGGGTGACAAAAACTGAACACCTCCCCAGCATGGATCGCTGAGGAACTGTTCTACAGCTGGACATACGAGGTGCGAGGACCCCACACTGCCCGATAGGGTGGGTTCCTACACACCGTAGCCCTGCAGTGATATTACTACCACCAAAATCACGCGCGCCTGCCGGAGCACTGCCGGTCATCCGGCCGTGGGAGGCACTAACGTGATACTCGGCCTTGCGAAGGCGGGGTTGGGGGAACTCACGCTGTGCCCCAAGAGGCCTTGAGCTCCCCCGCTGACAACCTTTGTTGTTGACAGACATAACACCAGGCTCACCAAACACAGACGCAGAACGTGTGGCATGGGAGCCGCTTGACAGCACAACATTCTCACAGACAGACCCAGGCCTAGCCATCAACTGGGTGTCAGCCCCTGTCCCCATGAGAAGCGAAACGTGGGGCCGCTTGCACTTCATTGAAGGCACGCGGCCCGCAACCAAAGGAAACAAATCAGAGTCGTTATCCCGCTGGTGTTGGGGGGGGGGGGGGGGGTGAACGGAGAGCAAGCTAGAGACAGCTAGACGGCGACGTTTTTTTAGGGCGTGCTCATCTAATGTAGCCAATCCTTCGGCCACCAAGGCTGTCGGCCTTGCAATCACCTGTTTTCATTGTGTCCAGGGTACCTCAGGTGGGGGAAATATGGCCGCTGGTTGAGGGCCTCGCCACAGTCGTTGATGAGGCCGCGCTCTCACCTCTGGCTGCGTGGTGCGAGGCGGTGTGGGGCCCAGGTCAAATACCGCCCGTGTATCCGCGGAAAGACCAAAGAGTCCCTTTGCGGAAAGGGGAGCCCTAAGGAGGAGAAACATTTTCTCCTCCTCAAGGGAAGACTGCTCCAACCAGAGATGCCTGTGAATAAGAGTTAATAGCATCCTGATCCTCCCTGCGGTTATAGCCTGCGACTGAGTTAAAAGTTCTATAACCCCAAAAATACGTGCAATGTTTTCGGCGTCGGCTGGCCCTACAGCCCCACTACCCGACACCAATGTGGACAGAAAAACAGTCAACTGGGCAATGACACTGGTCGCTGCTAAATTCCATCCTGTGGCGGTATAAACTTCATCAGCCCTGCCGGGCCGACTCGCCCTCAGGCGTCGGCTTCCGGGTGGGACACCATTCAACCATGCCAGGGCAAAGGATCGATGCTACCTGGCTCTCAAGCCAGGGTACACCTGCCTTGCGCCCTGTTGTCAGCCCATTCACCCATAACAGGGGTAAATAAGCCTCAGCAAAACCCCCCACATTAGATACTGATTGACCTTCAGCAATGAATCGGTTAAGAGGAGGGAAGAGAGGTGACAGCCGATGGCGGGGAACAAAGGAACAGTGACCCAGCATCGTAACATTAGCATTAGCCGCACGCTCCAGGATTGCTGGGAAAACATCCAACTCAGAGTCATGACAACAAAGTTTACCCAGATATCCTGCCCCTTGCGCCAATACACAACTCGCAGTATCACAAACGCTAGCATTGATGCCTGGCAACTGCAGCGTCCATGTTGGAAACAAAAAAAGAGGAAGGTAGAGTGTGACCATGTCCGCCGCCATATAGTAGGACGCGGGGGCGTGGCCTGGTCACGTGCATGTGAGTGCAATTGTTTGTTCGTGAGCACAGTAGGTGCTAGGAAATAAGAGATATCTCATTATGGCGAAGAGCGAAACGCAATTGGCCAGTATGATAATATAACTTGTAAGGTATATCGTAAATAAAAAGGAACCCACTTCACTCAACTGAGAGAAGAAATCTATGCAGAGTTCAATGTGAAGTTCAAAGTGCAGACGATAACAACAGGTGCATTAAAACACAGTTCGTCTGAGTTGATCTTGAGGAAAGGGCAACATGCGTACCCATCATTAAGATAACCCAGTGGATACAAACCTTGAGCGTTATCATTCAGCCGGAGCAACAAAAAAAAGTCATAGTAGACATGTGGCAACGGTAATGTTAGCTAGGAGAGCTGGACAGCCAGCATGCCTTGAGCTTAGCTTAATCAGGGTCATGGCCTGTTATCCTGATTCACGTAGGTAGCTCCGCCGAGAGAGGACCACCCCCCTCGACCAGCTACGTTAGCACCTAGTTCGTTTAAGTGAAACCTGTGAAGCACAGTTTGTTCAAGTGCAAACTTGAAAAAAGACAATATGCATAACAGTCAATGTGAAGTCCAGTGCGAAGTTCAATGCTCAGACAATAAAAAGACCAATGCGTTAAAAAGCACAAGTCGTGCTTATTGAGAATTGTCAATGTGCATACCCATTTCTGGAAATATACAGCGTAGATAAACCATGAGTGTTACCGTTCTGTTGGACCAAAAGGCTGTGGTAGGCGAGTGGAACGTTAAAGTTAGCTGAGAGAGCCCGAAAGTTAGCATAGCTCGCGCTTAGCATACCAAGGCTCCGAGGCCTGTCACTCCCTGATGCCCGTAGCCTGCTCCGCCGGGGCCGGCTCACCATCCTCGGACGTGGGGGACGTCGTGTTGCGCCGAA